>NC_079164.1:109171062-109211062 GCF_947568905.1 Ostrea edulis
TCACTTAAATGCTAGACCAGGATCATAAAATTTACAATATTGGTGGAGGTCTCCCTCCTCTACATCACTCATTCACTATGCATTTAGTTTTTTCTTATACATGTGCAGTTATACTAAGAGAAGACAATTTCAAAAAATTTGTCACTTTTTGACAGTGTTTCCCTGCCCCTAAAGCCCCAAGGGTACAAGTGTCCTGAAATTTACATTGTATGTCCCCCTTAATTGTCCCAATGATGCTTCATACAAATTCTGAAAAAAAATTGGAATTACAGTTATCAAGAAGTTTTAAAAAGTATTCGATTGTTAACACACTTAATCATTGACCATTTTAGCCACACTTTAATGCCTGAATCCCAATCCCTGGGATCATCAAATTTAAAAATTTGGTAAAGGGCTACCTGATCATTCTAAATATCTATTTAGTTTCAATTTACTTAAAATAAATAACATTAAAGAAAATGCCTTTTAAATGTTTTGCACATATATATATACTGTATACCAAATTTGGCCCCCGCCCTGAAGTCAGAAACTCTACCCCAGGGATCATGAAATTTACACATTTGGTTGAATTCTTTCTGCTCTACATCACTATGCATTTAGTTTTTTTTAACACGTGCGGTTTTAGAAAAGAAGATATTTGAAAATTTGTCACTTTTTGCCCTGTCTTCCCAGGGGTGCAGGAGTCCTGGAATTTTAAATTTATGTCAGCCTTGTCCCAAAGATGGTTCATACCAAATTCCAAAAGAATGGGAATAGTAGTTATCAAGAAGTTAAAAATGTTCAATTGTTAACGCATGGCGCATGACGCACGAGGACGGACGCAGGTCAATAGCAATAGATGCACCTCAATTTAATCAGGTGACCTAAAAATACTTTTGCCCCCAAAAGTGCATGAACATAATGATGAAAGAATATATAATACATGTTATATCAACACTATTATAAAAGAAATATACAATGCATCAAATTGATGCATGTACAGCTCATATTTTGATATATATCATGTGGGTGTTTGAAATAGATGTAGTGTGCAGCCAATGCAGCAATTAACACATTGAAAGAAACAAACGATAATCGAAATAGATGTAGTGTGCAGCCAATGCAGCAATTAACACATTGAAAGAAACAAACGATAATCGAAATAGATGTAGTGTGCAGCCAATGCAGCAATTAACACATTGAAAGAAACAAACGATAATCGAAATAGATGTAGTGTGCAGCCAATGCAGCAAGTAACACATTGAAAGAAACAAACGATAATCGAAATAGATGTAGTGTGCAGCCAATGCAGCAATTAACACATTGAAAGAAACAAACGATAATCGAAATAGATGTAGTGTGCAGCCAATGCAGCAATTAACACATTGAAAGAAACAAACGATAATCGTTTGCATGATATTCAGTATTATAGTAAAACAAATAGTGGTTTTCTTGGAGTGAAAATTTTCAATGTTAAGTTCAACTACATGCACTATCTATGTATTGTCTAATTTTAATCAGGGGTATAAATGTCATACACCCTGAAGCTGACAACTCTATGATTAGACACAGATTTCCTACATCACCTAAATAATGAATTGATTTCCTATAGCTATGAAAGAAACTTCATCATCGTCATTGTGGCATTATTCACATCATTAACACTTGGCTTTGTCCAGGGTATGGTTAATTACCCCTGTATTCTATACAAATGTCAATTCATAAAGTTCATCGAAATAAATAAACCCCATGAGTATATACCCGAGAATACATTATGAATGATCAGAATGCTCATTCATATTAATCCAGATTAATCATTAATATTGCCTTTAATAGTTGTTGAATTAATTATCTATTTCAAATTTCTATTTTTTTTCAATAAAGATAAAGTTTACCTGGTATGCAAAGTAACATATAATCATGCCTACCTCTTCACTTAAGAATCTTGGACTTTCAGATAATCTCTCATTCAAATCAAATTAAATTATTAGATCATTTTATAAATATTTGAACCAGTTAAACTTTCATAATGTAGAAACACTTCCAGCTTTAACATGGGAACGTCACTTAAAATGCTGAAATTAATCTGTGCAACAGCATCATTTTTATTTTACCAGTTCACTATTAATCAGATAATACAAGGTGGATTCATTGAGATTCAAGGAAGTTAACATAAAAGAAAAATGTTCTGCAAAAAGAGAGATTGTATGGATTTCATGGAAATTGTTTTAAGTTACTTGTACATGTATATTGAAAACAGTTTGGGGCCGTTCCGGGATTTGAACAGGCAATTTCAGATAGTTGCATAATGCACTAGGGGCACACTTCATTTCCAAAAATTTGCAAAAGCTTTGTTTTCATTCCCATTATATTATTTTTGGTTGTAGTTTTGAAATTTATGCCATGTTTCATTAATCTGCCAAAAACAAAAAACTTAGGCAATTTACCTGTGAAGACATTACAGATGAAACAGTTGAGAGTTAACAGTCTATAGTGATCTCCAAACACCCATCAGCAGTGATCAGGTAAGAACAAGAGGTACTGTGAGCAATGCTCACTAAGAATACCCCCCCCCCCCCCCACTTACCCCAGTCTCCCAAAGGTATAAATTACCTCTGTCCTGAGTGTAAAAAAGAAAGGGCATGACAAAACCTTGGGTAGTCTCTTCTCTAGGGAGAAATGGATAAGAGATGAAACCATATTGCTACTTCGATGTCCAGTGCGCTTGACCTTTGGACCCCAAATTCAATAGGGAACATCTTCATCCCATGGGTAGTCCATATGTATGATATGGTGACTGTAGGTGGAAAGGATAATGCTATAGAGCCCGGAAACCACATTGCTACTTTGATGTCCAGTGCACTTGATCTTTGACCTTTTGACCCCAAATTCGATAGGGAACATCTTCGTCCCATGGGTAGTCAATATGTATGATATGGTGACTGTAGGTGGAAAGGATAACACTTTAGAACCCATACAGAAACCAAATTGCTACTTCGATGTCCAGTGCACTTGATCTTTGACCTTTTGACCCCAAATTCGATAAGGAACATCTTCGTCCCATGGGTACTCCATATGTATGATATGGTGACTGTAGGTGGAAAGGATAACGCTTTAGAGCGCGGAAACCATTGCGTCTACAGACAGACAGACAACCCAATTCCAGTATAACCCCCTGCAACTTTGTTAAACAGTCTATAGTGATCTCCAAACACCCAACAGGAGTGATCAGGTAAGAATCATGTACAATTGAAATAGATCAATCTTTAATGCAACAACATTAAATAGGTTGCATTAGCCTTGGAAACACACAGACAATATTGGTCCAGACTTTTTTCTACTGTAATTAACACCATTTTCAACTTTCAATTCAGCAGCGTAGCCATCCAAATATTTTCATCTTCTTACATTAAGCTCAGGTTTATTGAGTCTTATGTTGCTGCTACAAAAGCTGACAAAATCCTCTTCAGCATTGACAAATATCAGAAATAAATAGTCTGCGAGACTAAACTCCATTTGTATTAGCTGTCTTGGATACAAGCTGCAAAACCTGTCCTGTGATTGAATATGTAATGAACATTGTGAATAGTGATTGTCTTTAAACTGAAAATGGTAGCCTCATAGTATCTCCCCACCATGAGCTGCTGCTAGCTAGTAGGGGGCTACAGGTACTACCTGGCTATTTAGAGAGGTTCACTTACAGATAAGGAATATAGGGCTAGTGATATTTTTTTTTTTATTTCAGAAATGAAATTGTTTTCCTTCCTAAATAAAATAATTCTTACAGATATGAAATGAGCTGCTCCCAGCAAAAAGGGTCCTTTAAGTATTTTAGTGCTAAAGTGTGAACTATAGAAAACAATCCCTCAAAATATTAGAGCAATATTAATTGTCATCAAAATACTACAGTCAATCAAAAATGACAACCCTTTCCTGATTGGTAACTGTGACCCCCCCCCCCCCCTTATTTTATATTTGACAAGTATGCAAAAAAAAAAAAAATGACGTCAGGTTTTTTTCTTATGACTTTTTTAAAAGAACGTTGGATAAGATAAGGATCTTTTTTTGATAGGAACGACTCAAATGTCAATTTTCGAAATGAAAAATGTTGTGCATTAAAGTACTATGCAGTTTGTGGCAGTCAATGTTATGTTGTATAGTTCGTAGACAATTCATGTTCTATTATAACACAACATTGTATGCTTTCATCTGTTCTGAAAATTGACCACAAATAATCTCATTAATTTCTTTGGAAATAAACCGGGAACATGGTATGCCTCTCTATATCATTTAATTATAGTCTTTAATCTGTTCTAATATTGTCCATCAAGTTCATTCCCAGAATAAGATTGGAATGAAAATATATGTTCTTCTTTTCAAACAAATAGGTTTTTTTATCTGTTCTGAAACACCTCTACAACAAGTACAAAGCAATCTCCAACAGATATAATATTTCTGAAATACCTTGAAAAAGATTTGTGTCCATTAATGTCTCCATATCAAGGCATCTTCATCTGTATTGTAGTTAATACCCTCATCTGTACCAATAAGACACAAAAGTAATCAACAGTTTTCACTGAAATATACAAAGATACCTGTACAAGTTTTGATTTTAAGGAGGAATGCTACACAAGAGAAATTTGATATGGATGAAAAGTGGAAGATATGTACAATATTTTGAAATTGAAAACTTTCAAATTTACTTTATTTAGTCAAAAAATGCAGTTTTAGTAGAAAGCAATCTAAAAAAAATTTAAAACCCCTGCTGGACTCGAACCCACGATCTACAGTTCAGTAGTTGATGTGCTAACCTATTGAGCTACGAATGTTGCATGACCGTGAATTTCTTTCCTTTATACAAATTTTTTCGGGCTCAAAACCGTCGTCTATCTGGTTTTTAGCAAAAAACTACAAGGAAATTGAACTCTGCAAATTCATATGCAAACTGTGTACCAATACGTGCTCAATGGACCAATTCCAAAATTGCTCTCTTTGTGGAAGGTCTTTCTCTAATGTGTTTCAACATTCCTCTTGCGCATGTCCTGCAACTGCAATTATTAGGAACAATTGGTGGAACGTGATCACAAACTGTTTTGACATATGCCTATGTGCAGAGTTATGCATATTGACAGAGAATGAAATGTTTCTTGTTCTTCTAGGGCGGTATACAATACACGAAACCAATAATCAAACCTTCCGCTTACTGAACTTCAATCTTGTTCGAAGCGCAGCTGCGCATTACCAGAGAGCTCTGGCTCAGTTATAGGTATCGCCTCCCTAGCTGTCAGACACCATGCCGTTATCTGCCCCCTATCCATCACATACTTTAAGGGTAGTGTATATATGTTTATTCTTCTATATTCTTTTTGATTGTATATATATATATATATATATATATATGTCTGTTCAAAATGTAATATTCATGTATATGTAATTGTATATTAACATATATTGCAATATCTCCACATGGAGGAAATAAAGAATGAAAACTCTGATTTTCATCATGAAATGTGAGACTAATATCAAAGTCATGAAATGTGAGACTAATATCAAAGTCATGAAATGTGAGACTAATATCAAAGTCATGAAATGTGAGACTAATATCAAAGTCATGAAATGTGAGACTAATATCAAAGTCATGAAATGTGAGACTAATATCAAAGTCATGAAATGTGAGACTAATATCAAAGTCGAACTCATCTCAGTTTACCATGCCCAGAGCCTGACATTTGATGACCATAGAGCCCAATGTTTGATATCAGGGGAATAAAAAATATTATATTGTTGCACTTTGTTTCTGATTGTCAATGAATATAGATGAATATGTTTATTTCTAGTTCACTTCAGCTCATGGCACAAGTGAACTTTTCTGATCAGTAGTTTTGTAGAATCTATCTCTCTATGTGTTTGTCGGTCTGGTATATACTTGATATATTTTCATATTCTTCTCAAGAACCAATGGGCCAATTTCAGCCAGACTAGTTACAAATGAATCCATTTCTGAATGCAAGTTTGTTTCAAGAGAAGATAATTGAGAAATAGTGAAAATAGGATGGAGTGTTCTTAGGAACCAGTGAACCAGAATAGCCAAAACATTCATGAAGATTCAAGTTTGTTTGAGTCCTGAGACTGGCTTAGCATGACCTTACTCATGACTTCGATACTTTATATAGGTCTTACTATGGTCACGCCTTGTATTACTGCACACATAGGCATTCGAATATATGTATGATAGGAACTATCATACACTTTCCAGCTACTCTTTGAAAAACGGGAAAACTACATAACAGATCATACTACTTCAATAGTTATATATATATAGTGAAAATTCTTGACACCTCATTGTCACCTACCATGTACTTGGTATAAGCATCTTGATTATAGGGCCCATTTTGGATTCACAATGTCAATGTGAGGAGAAAGAGGAGGGGAGGGGGCAAAGTATACACTTTAATTTTTTAAAACTATATTTTTGCGCCCTTTGCAGCATTGTAATCTTGCTACTTTAAATGATAACTTCTATTATCAAACTGTTACTACTATAGTATTTCCTGATTGCATCAAATAGTCCTTAATGATGTACGACGTTTATTTTAAACATAAAACAATCCCGTTATTTTCCAATTTATATCGGAAAATGCATCGTCTAAACTTATGGTCTGAATGAAGCTGTCTTCTACAATAGCAGAGGATTGTAAATCTTGTCCTTGGTTTGCAATGATGGGGAAAATGCCAATTCTGACAAATATGTTACACTTAGAAATCTGAATGTGCATGATCCTCCATCCAAAAAATAATGTGCATTAAATATCTAAAAACAACTTGAAGAATAAACTTACATTCTTAGCTACTTTGAATGAATTTGGGCCAAAATCTTGTACTTCATGATATCAAGTGTAATGTAGAAACCCCAGTAATTGTACTAATCACGTCAGTCATAACTCTCTCGTCATCACATATTACTATATCATTTAAGAATAGAATCAGACTTGCAAGATTTCTTGATGTTAAAAACACCCATGCAAAATCAACACAGACTAGAAAGAGCCAATCAGATGATGACAAATACCCAACAATTAATGTTACAATTTCTTATGGTGTTTTCACAAGTATGAAGACCACTCAATGAAAGGTTCCAACAATAGATATAAAAAGTATCTATTAATCTCAGTTAACAGAAAAGTTAGAATGCATAACCTAGGAAACACACAAATTACAGTCATAGATGATAGATTTAGGATAGTATGAGAATTATTCTGTTACTAGTGGTGATGGGTAATCTATCTACTATTACGAGAATTATTCTGTTACTAGTGGTGATGGGTAATCTATCTACTATTACGAGAATTATTCTGTTACTAGTGGTGATGGGTAATCTATCTACTATTACGAGAATTATTCTGTTACTAGTGGTGATGGGTAATCTATCTACTATTATGAGAATTATTCTGTTACTAGTGGTGATGGGTAATCTATCTACTATTATGAGAATTATTCTGTTACTAGTGGTGATGGGTAATCTATCTACTATTACGAGAATTATTCTGTTACTAGTGGTGATGGGTAATCTATCTACTATTACGAGAATTATTCTGTTACTAGTGGTGATGGGTAATCTATCTACTATTACGAGAATTATTCTGTTACTAGTGGTGATGGGTAATCTATCTACTATTACGAGAATTATTCTGTTACTAGTGGTGATGGGTAATCTATCTACTATTACGAGAATTATTCTGTTACTAGTGGTGATGGGTAATCTATCTACTATTATGAGAATTATTCTGTTACTAGTGGTGATGGGTAATCTATCTACTATTATGAGAATTATTCTGTTACTAGTGGTACTATCTACTATTACGGTCATTTAGTCTTGGTCTTGCTGGAGTCCCATTACTTTTGTACTTTGTTATTTGGTTTTCCAATGTTTCCTTTCTTTCTATCACTTTTTGAATTACCAGGTTATCTTTCTTTGGTCAACAGAATAGGACACTTTCAAAATGACTTAAAACACCACAGCTTAAGCTTCACCACTTGTATCGTATTTAGAAAAAATGTACAGCCATCTTCAAAGTAGAATGTCTTGCTTAAAAAGCACCGCCAAATCCCACAACAGGGCACAATGATTACATTTTGATGTGACAGATGACAATGCAGATGAGCCCCAAGTAACTGGGTCTACCTCAATGTTTATGACCTATTTCTTTGATATTTTCTACAGAAGGTCTATGTTTTATCTAAAGACTTTAAAATGATGTATACTAGGCCATCTTTTCTCATGCAGTGTAACCCCCTCCCCCTAAATGCCATACTCTTATGAGTGTTATTTAGATTACCACTTTTGACCAGCATCTGTACATGACAATTCATATACAATATTTTAACTCTAACAATTAAGACACCGGGTCCCATGGACCACATCACTCATATGAACATTGAAATTTTCTTCTTGATTTACATACCTTTAAACTAAATTAATCAACACTACATCAGTATATTTGCAAATTAGGATTGCCTGGTAGTTCAATTCTGTTATGTTTCCTATAAATTCCTATGTAAAATTCATGATACCAAATTTAATGATGAAATCTTGAAATGAGAGTCCCATGGGCCACATCTCTCACCTGAGCAGCAGTTCCTAGCGATAAACAAGCTTGAGCAAAACTATCATTAACTTGGTTCAGAAAAAAAACTTTTTGAAGGTAACAACTAAAAATTCATTAATTATCAAACTTAATTATCAAGCTTGACTACAAATTCATCAATTATCATATGCCCTTGTAGACAAGTATGGCCTTTCATATTAACAAATTTCATCTAAGGATGCTCTGTGCCTAGTTGGTTCCCTATACATTTGCACGTAAAACTTTGATCCCCTATTGTGGCCCATTCCTAACCCTATGGGTCATAATTTTAACAAACTTTAATCTCCACTTTGTCAGGAAGCTTTCATGTAAATTTCAGCTTTTCTGGCCCAGTGGTTCTTGAGAAGATTTTTAAATGACCCCACCTTATTTTTGCATTTTTGTGATTATCTCCCCTTTAAAGGGAACATGACCCTTCATTTTAACAAACTTGAATCCCCGACATCTAAGGATGATTTGTTCCAAGTTTGATTGAAATTGGCCTAGTGGTTCTGGAGAAGATGAAAATGTGAAAAGTTTACGTTGCCAACAGACAACGGACAAATTTTGATCAGAAAAGCTCACTTGAGCCTAGGCTCAGGTGAGCTAAAAATCGTACTGAAAGATCACGAATCACTAAAACTAGCCTGATTGCCAAAATGTATCACACTGTCTCAGAATACACTTTAAAGTATACCTGTTTTTCGATATATTTGATACTTAAATTTTCTCGTAGTAGGATTTCTAAGCATTGAATTTGTTTCACTGTTAAATCATCTTAAACCAGAATTTTTTTTTTTAAATGTTAAACTCTAACATTAAAGATGTAACTTGTTTCTACTGAGTCTGAGATTAATACTACTTAAATTTTTATTCAGTTTTTTCATTCCCATTCAAATACAATCATTTATAAATGGAACTTTGAAAGCTTAATTTTTTCAATCAACTGAAAATCATATCAAGATAATATACACCCAACTTAGTATGTTACATTATTGCCACATTAGCTGTTAAAGTGTGCATGATGGCAAACATTTTTTCTCTCTCAAAATCTCTCAGTGACATAGGAATATATATCAATGACTAATAAAATCATTCATTTTGTACAAAAACAAGAGAAACCTGATAAAACAATGTTAGATAACTGCTAAGTGTAAAGAAATATATAAGGAAGAATTATTGTCTTGCAAGACTATATAATAATTACCTAAGACGTTAAAGGTAGTGATTGCTCCTTTGCAAAACGCTTGGCATTTGGAAGTGAAAATCACGGGTCTTTCAGATAAGACCTTATAAACGGAGGTCCCGTGTCGCAGAGGGCGTTGGCACAATAAAGAACCCTCACTGCTATGGCCCTGAGTGCTAAGCATTGGTATAAATTTGTGGTACTTCACCTACAGCTGGTGACGTCTGAAAAATTCTCGACGGAATGTATATAAAAACAGTCAATCAATAATCACCAAAATCACATATTCATGTGCCCATTTTGAGGTTATAAAAGGTTTGAAATAATTAAATACTGGTGTTATTACTAAAATATATTATATAGAGCAATTTTCATTTAAATTCAATTTTTTGTGACAAAATTACAGATAAATAAGTGCCCCTTTAATCAGTGATACATAGCACTGAAACTGTAATTATAAAGTAATTCATAGCACTGAAACTGTGTAATTATAAAGTAATTCATAGCACTGAAACTGTAATTATAAAGTAATTCATAGCACTGAAACTGTGTAATTATAAAGTAATTCATAGCACTGAAACTGTGTAATTATAAAGTAATTCATAGCACTGAAACTGTGTAATTATAAAGTAATTCATAGCACTGAAACTGTGTAATTATAAAGTAATTCATAGCACTGAAACTGTGTAATTATAAAGAAAGAGAAAGAGTTGATTTATTTTGTAAATATATATTTTCAAAAAATCAATGTGAATTTCAAAATGTAAGTTTTATTATATATGCAAAATTCACTATTCTCCTTTTCTTGATAAATACATGTGATCTATAAACTTGATAAACCAAAGTGTTATAAACAAAAGCTCCACAAGTGTTTATCCCCTTGCAATAAGCTTTTTCTATGAAGTTCCGTAGTGACCTGAACATTTAGACCCTAAAATCAATAGGGTTCATCTTTTAATAACAAAGCTACAAGTGAAGTATCAAATCAATTGGGCAAAAAATCTGGATGTAAAGCAACTATAACAAGCTTTTTCTATGAAGTCCCATAGTGTCGTGACCTTGACCTTTGACTCCCAAATTCTATAAAAGCTACATAAAAAGTATCAAATCAATTGAACAAAAAATGCAATCTAATTAAAATTAGATCCTATGATCCGCTCATCTATTATCGCTACATACATGTACCTTAGTATGTGTATTGCAAAAAATGTGGCCTGTAGAATATCTACAAGCTCAGTGTTACACAAACTCACTCACACACAATCGATCCTGTAGCATACCAGATCAAATTTATACCTTAATTAATGCTAATACCTTGAAGTGAATTAAAACCATATTATGCAAAAAAAAAAAAAAAAAAACTATAACAAAAAACAAGAACAAACCATGATTTCTTACTGAATACATTACCTTTGTGAGTGATGTATGACACCATAATGCATACATGGTGTAGAACTAACATTATATTCTTATATCACTGTCTGCATTAATGATACAGTAGAATAAAGTTCCATATTAATGAATGCACTCGATAATGGCCAGATTGAACTCAGAATGACTGTCATCAAATGTCTTATCCTTTCTGGCAGACTGCACAGTGATCAGATAACATTCTCTACTCAATGAAAATATTCTTTATAAATTATTTCAAGAAGGGCACATTTGTCATAGATAAAAAAAAAATCTCCCAGAGACACTTTTCTGATGCTATATTCAATTTTACTACTGATTTTAATTCCATGTGCTCTAGCTGTGCTATCTTCTTTTTTTTATTTTATTTAAAGACAAAAGCTGAAAGAGTGGAATAACTTTCTGAAATAAAATTCACCACCTAGTAGGCATGTGATGTATGTCTGTCTACAACTATATGATGCACATTCTATATTTGAAGTCACAAACTGTGACATTGTCATTTGCAATTCCAAAATGAGGCACAGTGAGCTATATTTGGTTTGTGACACACCTTCCCCCCAGAATATATCAACTGACCAAGTTTAATGGTCATATCTAGGCCTCACAGTGTGAAAGATATGATCTGGACACGAAAAAGCTAATAGAGGGATAGATGGACAAGGATGCCTGTACCATAATATGACCCATCAAAAGATGGGCATATAAAAATCCATAACATACTGGGTTCTGCCAAAACAAACATCCAGAATACTGAAACAAACAGGCACATGACTAATTTATTGATTTTTTTCCTCAAAATTTATAGGTATTTGGTATACAGTTGTATCAATCCTCTCACCTGGTGTGCCACAGATGTTCTACTTTCAGGAAAGAATTTTAACCCTGGTATGGTTCAAACTTGCACACTATATACATGCATCATTTAAGCACTCGAGGGGAGGGGGGTTGTTAGTTAATTGAATCTATATGAGCATGCTTTCATTTTCATTTGTTATTCTGTAGTGTTGCTGTTCCAGAAAAGATTTTAATTAAAACTGTTTCCCTACATAATTGAGCACTATGAAAGTTTCAGCCCAAACAAACTTGAATCTATACACTTAAGAAATAAATTTTACTGAAAATACATGAGAGTATAAAATGTGACGCTTCATGCTGGCATACTTCATGGGGTGTGTTAGTCAATAGTGTGAGGCTTCATCATATATAATACATATAACATTTCCAAATGTTTTCATCTTTGATATTTTTACAAATTGTATTGACAGCCATTTCCTCATGAATGTGTTGCAGTTCTAAACAATGCACCTATACATACAGATAAATATAGTTTATCTATTTTAACTGCTGGGAATTTTGACAGATATGAAAGTAGAGAATAAAGTATATTTTTGAAAATACATGAAGGTATATGAAGTTCTGCAATGCCTCACACCAACATATACTTTTCATGAAGTGCTAACATATGTTAACATCGGCATTACGTCACATGTCAGAATCACAAAAAATGACCATACTAAGCTCTGACCACTCTATATACCTACCTACCTATCCTCTTTACTCCAGTCAGAGCATAAGGTCAAGGCCACTCTATATACTGTTACTGAAAAATCAGAAGACACCAGGCGCTGACCTGTGTCAAGAAGCCGCCGAAGCCCTCAGTGATATACATTTCAAACTTCACTCACGGTCGTTAAAATAACCAAACATATCATAACAATCAACCTTTAAAATCACATCAAAACTTTTTTCTATAGATAGTAGTTTTCTACAATAGTCCCAGGTATTGGGTATGTAATATTCAGTTGGTAGAGCATTAGTCTCAGCGAGATTCATCGAGGCTGGATATTTGGACTGATGCCTCTTTCGACATTGGAATAGGCGTCTGTCAAAATATCTAGCTTCGACGAATCTCGCTGAGTACCCTCTGCACAGTTTGCTGGAGGTCCCATGTTCGAGTCACAGGCACTTGTTTCTGTTTTAAAGTTACGACATCTATGTACTAAGAACACTTGTTATTCTTAGTATATCATTTACAGAAAGAAATGCCTGTGGCTGTGGTTCGAATCCTAAGTTTATCGGAGTAATAGACCGGTTTTAATTCCTAACAATATACCGTCAAACATAAATGGTAACATATATGACCCACAATCGACAAAAATAGGCTATTGGCGGACTCCAAGGCCTCTAACCTTATCGAACGTTGTTCAAAAATCTGGGTTCACTTTCCCTGAGACAGTTAAAGCTAGCCTAATTAATGTTGTATACTTACCAACGTAATGTTCAGACTAAAACCTATCTCAAATAAATATATAATAGGACTTTTCACATAAATGTAGATCTATATATTACCTAATTTCTGAGGGCACTTACCCATGATATAGAGTTGGCTGCTGATGCAAGGGGAACAACTTCTGCTTCGCAGAAGAGTTCCGAAAGTAATTCATTCGGAAATATTGGCAAGATAACAAAACAAACAAAATACACTCGTAACACTGGTGTAGATCTTCAGTTTCACATATTTTTGGAGAAAAAAAAGTAGATGTCACCCATTTTAATGAAACAATAATAGGTAAGACGTATTGATCTGATAAATTAGAATACTGGAAATATTGTTGCACGTGTCTTTCTGTTTTCTTCATCGGAAATTTCGACGGTTCGAATTTCCTTAGACTCAGTGCAGAAAAACTTGAAGAGTATAACAATTTGAATATTTGGTCGTCTCTGCTTGTAATTGACTCTTTAAGCCAACGACCGTCTTTGACTTAGAATAGGTCCGCATGCCCTATGGACCGGCAATTTATGTGTAACTAGGTCTTTGAGTTACATCTCATTTTCTGCAAATAATCTGATGTAGACTCGACTAATGGTGAATTTACACTGCCAGTCTCAAAATTTATCGAAACAATAGCTACCTACCGAAATAGCTGTCGAATGATTTTCAAATGATACTGCAGGGACATTGTATTTAAGTAGCATTAATATGTATACAGTGTGACCGTTGGACCGAGCGAAGCAAGAAATGGTCATTGGCGTGTCCCAAGTGATAATCATAATTCCGTTAAGTACGGTAGATTATGATTCATTTAAAATTAAAATATTTTTAATGAAATTTTCTGTGCGCTAAACACTCAGTAACATCTCAATATCAAAGGGGAATATGTGAGCTAGATAACAGTTCTATGGGATCCGCCTATTCATTTAACGCGGGAAATAAAATGCAAGGCGATGTAAACCGTGTATTGTGATATCATATTTAACCTTGACTTTTTTCTCTTTCAAAGCAAATAATTATAAACAACAACAATACATCCCGTTTGCAATTAAAAAGACCGTTAAAACTAAAGAAAATTATAACCAATAAATTCAAAATGGTAATTAAAAGGTAACCGTAAGTATATCGTACATTCTTATTTTAAAAAAAAAACTCATGAACTCGTTCACCTATTTAATCGTATTACTGTTTTTCTATTTGATGATTTGCTAAAAACTGTAAAATATTATAATCATACCATTCATTTATAACAAACTGGGCATTTGAATTACAAATTACACATCAGTCTTTATTTTTGGCATTCAAAATTAAAACACAAATAACTCTAGAAGCAACTAATGAACAATATGGCGGCGCCCATATGGATCCCAAAATTTTTAGTGAACGTATGTAGAGATTATCTCTATTCATTTGCTGATTTTCTAATTTTTTCTTCTACATACGTATGTGTTACATTTAGAGCCTTGCTTCGCGGACGAGCCTTTGGCCCGTCCGAGCTCTGCTCGGTATTAATTAACATTGAGGTGGGTAAAAAAGTTGTGCCCATTCAACATAATTGATATCAATATCGCCCTTACAAATCTCGTCTGAGATTCCGCACAGTAGGAGTGTGTATTGCTTTTCTGATACGATACAATATTTTCTGATGCGATATCCGATATATTGGATATACAATGTAGTTAAGCATTTTCTGAAGTAAAATATCAAAATTTAAAAAAATGAAGTCACTGTGGTTTAATATCTTTCTTTTTTTTCATAACAAAACAAACAATGACAATTAAAGTCTGAGGAAACTCCAATGTCACAATGTAAAAGTGAGGATTAAAGTCTGAGGAATCTCCAATGTCACAATGTAAAAGCAGGGATTAAAGTCTTGAGGAATCTCTGATGTCACAATGTAAAAGCAGGTATTAAAGTCTGAGGAATAGTGTTCCTGTTAGAAGCCATTTTTAAATGATGAACTTCGATCCCAACTATTAAAAGGGCTATTTTTAAACCCAACATTATATCGTATCGTCAAAAAACCGTATCGTATATCGCTGGACAGGCGTATACCGGTACATTTCGATATATCGATATATTGATTCACCCCTACCGCACAGCTGGATATTTGGACTGACACATTCACTGTAATCATGGATTCATATCTGGAAATTCACATTCGACTTTGGCTGTTCTAGCAATGTGCACTTAGCAGGGCTCGAAATTGATGGTCCGATGGTCAGGGGCCCGTAAATTATGGATTTGGGCTAGTGCTTTGTAAAGAGCACATGCCCATGGGTTTAGTTAATTCTAATACTTATCAAAATTCCTCAACAATCTGGCTTGTAAATATCTCATGTGTATGCATCCAGGTTTTTATCACATGCAAAATAATTCCACTTTTGTAAAGTTGTGCTATGAAGGAACACAATATGAATTATATAAATTCACGAATGTTTCTAAGAACGAGTTGTCTTCAATGTGTAGCGGTCAGCCGGGTTCGATCGCCGGTGACCAGATAGCTCAGTTGGTAGAACACCTGACTAGAGATTTAGGAGGCACAGGTTCCAATCCCGGTCTGGTCCGTTGCATTTTCTCCCTTCCTGTTACATTTGGTGCCGTAGACCAGCCCTTGAAACTGACAGGTGAAATTGCCTGCAAGGGGATTAAATCCTGGGTTGATATCTTCAGGTGTGAATACATTTAAGGAGGGAGGAATGTAGCGGTCAGCCGGGTTCGATCGCCAGTGGCCAGATTGCTCAGTTGGTAGAACACCTGGCTAGAGATTCACAGGGCCCGGGTTCGAATCCCGATCTGGTCCGTTGCATTTTCTTCCTTCCTGTTACAAATGGACTATATAAATTATATATATACAATCATAACAGTCTTACACTGCATTCCCACTTCCTAATGACATGTAGATCACAATTTGAATAAACATAAGGCATAATCATGAAAATGTTTCATTATTATTTTTGCTTTGAATAAGTGATTTGACTGTCAAACTAACTCTATCACTATTAAAGGACACATTGCATGTTTCCAAAGTATACAACATTATATATTCATTTTGTCTTTTCTATGCATATATAGTACATATATGTAATTCACTTTTTTAGTTAATTTGCCGAAATATTGTGATAATTAGTCACAAAACAGATTAAAATCTGTAGGCCCACTGTTACCGGCGCCATGTTTCTGTTTACATCTGATCAGTTAAATATACTAATAAAAAGTTTCGTTTAAAGCAAATTTTTCAATTTACAAGTTAATGTGTTTTTGAGGATCTATAGAATTAGACAGAGAATTTTGTAATTTTAACAACTTGCAGATAGAATGCAACTTCCTCGTATGATCCACTCCAAATATCCTCCCCTGGGGCCTACCTTGTGGGGATAACAATCTCTATTTTTGGCCATCACACATTTTTATGTAAAGGCTGTGGAAATGTGATATATTTACAGGACTCCGTATGTAGTGTAGAATCACGTTTATTCACACCATGCCCTGCGTAGCAAGGGTGGAGTCATAGTTAGAATGGAATGTTTTACTAAATAGTAATAGACCTATTGTTTTTTCATAAATTTTTATCATAATTCTTTAAGCACATGTGCTAGTGCTTATTGGGGCAAACAGATAAGCATCAGCTTGATTGATAATGAATATTTTTCAATTGTTCAATACTTTACAATTGTGTACATGTTCTGTTGTAATTCAATACAAGGCTTAGAGATGTATTGGCAAAAATCGGAAAATTGCATGCCTTGTTGGACATTAGATTCTATTTGAAATCTGTCTCTTGTCATATTCCCTCTGATTTCCTGCATGGTGATGGTACAGCAGTATCTGCATCTACTTGTGAGTTGTTATGTGGCATAATTACAGATTTGTTGTGATTAACAGTGATTGTATTTGATGTATTAGATAAAACATGTATTTATTTGTTATAATCAAGACCATTACACCTTATAATCAATGATCCTGCACTTTCTTGAAAGATAGAATTACCTGGCAGCACTTTAAATCAGACTGCAGGTCTTTTTATTGATTCTCAAAACCAGAAATTGCATTTAAACCAGTGGTGATGAACACAATGTTAGCATCATTTAAATGATATTGACATTAACAGAACTTTAAATGCATTAAGAATGGATGGTACTTTGATTTTTTTGCCTACATTTATATACTTGTACACTAATCGTTCTTTGGTATTCTCCTTCAGAGCAACCATGTGATACATTCAACTGACAAGTTCTGGAAATTCTTGCTTTCAACTTTTGACCGAGTCTGTTATGGAACTGGATGGCAACTGGAGACTGACCCGACATTGTGCCAGGACTTCATACAAGTGCCTTGAGTTGCATTGAGTGCCTTGATATTCATATGCATGATTTCGTGATCTTTATTAGTGCCTTAAAATTTTGAAAGTGCCTTTTGAATTGGGCAGTAAGTTTAACATTTAGTATGTGTCTTTGTGTGAGATTAGTAACAGTTGATTTAAAATGAACAGGTTTGTTCAGTATGACAAGCTATGAATCCTGGGTATTACCTTTCAAGACCTGTTTCTGATCAGAAATTGCTTTTTCATTGCTATTTTTCAATTAATGCAGGAAAGATTTATCTGCCTCTTCTAATAGCAGAAATCCTCCCAGAGATAATTTGTTACATGAGAACTGAATCCGGGGTACCATACCTAGCTTATACAGAAAGGAAGGCGGAATGGGAGCAGGTAGGTACTTAGATATTAATCTCCATGTTGTTACCAACAGGTGTTTACACTCACAGAAAATGTATAGGCTCCAATTGCAAGAACTAATTCTCAAGATCCAATTTAATACCTTAACATTAAAAATGCTATTTTGAATATCAATTTTTGATACATGCACTATGACTTGCTGCTGAATCATGTACTCAATGATTAGATGTCTACGATGAGATTTTATTTCTATGTGTTCATATCATATTATTTTCACTGTGTAATTGATTCATCCCACCTGTAAGTATCCCCGCAGTTAATTTTAGAGTCAAGTTTAAGTATAGTATTTACCATCTGACAAAACTGTGAATCTGGTAGGCATCAAATTAGAAGTGGTGGGGATAATTGTTGGTAACCAGTGCTAGAATAATTGGTAAAATGAACAATACAGAACGGTACATAAGTGTTGTTTTTCAATGAATTTGTTGTGCAAAATTTCTTGGTAAACAAGTTTCCTCAAAAGCCCAAGCTGTGAAAACAGATTTCTTAAATCCTGTTGAGGAAGAAAACCAAGGAAACTGACTTTTTGACAAGTGCTATACAAACTTGGGACATTTTTAAAATACTGTATAAAGGGTATTTTCTGCAGTTGTCCATTTTTTGTGTAGCTGTTTGTGGATAGGAAAATTTTTGCAAAATTTAATTGTGATCGCAAAATATTTATATAGGTTTATACTGTAAAAGGAGAAAATATGGCACGCTATTAAATTTTACGCCTTAGGCATTAGTGACCTTTTGCACCAAAATTAAAAGTTTGTCCTTGACTTTCCATTTTAAAAGTATTTTTCAAAAAGTTTCAGGTTATTGTGTAGTTGACTCTTACATTGGCAGAATCTGCTGACATAATGTCAGAAAGGTGGGGTATTTTGTATACACACTGGCGCAGGTAAACTGTGATTATTTAGCATTTGAATATTGCTGAATTAACGTAGATCACCTAATTTATGGAGGTTTGATTGTTTGTGCCCTCAGCGTACTCATCAGTTAAACCTACAAAGCTTTTCCCTCAATGTGTCCTTCACTTTAGTACCTCAAGGTCAAAATGAGAAGCATAGGGTGTAGATGTACCTGTATTACCTCTGTCATTTTCTATTTACTCCAATCAAAACATTGTTTAAAAACTTTTGAGTGCACATTCATTTATTAAACCATATTTTTTCATGTCATCATATTATACAGAAAGATAAAAGAATATTATCACTTACTTAGTCTAAAATTAAATAAAGTCTGCAATAATCAAGTTAAATGCTATCAGAACTATAGCTATGTAAAAACTACATAAAACCTACATCAATGCATTTAGAATTCTCGTGTTTTCAAACGACTTTGATAGTTTTAACAAATCCAGTCTGCCTTTGATTTCACTCTGACAAGCCACATGGCATGGACTGGTTTCAGGACGTCTGCCTTTGATTTCACTCTGACAAGCCACATGGCATGGACTGGCTTCAGGACGTCTGCCTTTGATTTCACTCTGACAAGCCACATGGCATGGACTGGCTTCAGGACGTCTGCCTTTGATTTCACTCTGACAAGCCACATGGCATGGACTGGCTTCAGGACATCTGCCTTTGATTTCACTCTGACGAGCCACATGGCATGGACTGGCTTCAGGACGTCTGCCTTTGATTTCACTCTGACAAGCCACATGGCATGGACTGGCTTCAGCACATCTGCCTTTGATTTCACTCTGACAAGCCACATGGCATGGACTGGCTTCAGGACGTCTGCCTTTGATTTCACTCCGACAAGCCACATGGCATGGACTGGCTTCAGGACGTCTGCCTCTGATTTCACTCTGACGAGCCACATGGCATGAACTGGCTTCAGGACGTCTGCCTCTGATTACACTCTGACAAACCACATGGCATGGACTGGCTTCAGGACGTCTGCCTCTGATTTCACTCTGACAAGCCACATGGCATGGACTGGCTTCAGGACGTCTGCCTTTGATTTCACTCTGACAAGCCACATGGCATGGACTGGCTTCAGGACGGAGAGTTTGGGAGATATAGAAGACACGACTGTTGTCGGCTTTACGAGAATGAAATCAGCGTACCAAACTTGGGATTCCTTTTTCACTCTAGCATTATTTGTTCACAAGTGTACCTGAATACTAGTTACCTCAGTTAGAAATCGACTGGAAGCTATTGAGCATGTGTTTGATGGAGAAAAAAAATATAGGCGTGTGTCGAATCACATATTCTGCGTCAAATGTATTTGCAACAAATTGTTGGTGCACTAAAATTAATTTGTGCCAATGTCATGGCACTTGTGTTAAAATTGTGCTAAAATATGTATGTGCCAAATTTTCTCCTTTTACAGTATAAGTATATAATTATGTAGATATAATGCAACCACAGAAATTAGCAACACCGAATATTATCTGCTACCCTTTTAGATCAAATTGCAAAAATTCCCAACTGCAGAAATTAACCTCTGATACGGTTTTAATATAATCAGCAAATTTGTTATCTTTATTCCATGCAGAAAAATTTAGGAACTCAAGAGTTTTAAAGAAATTTCAGTTACAAGGAATAGTGTTAAAAACTTGTATCTTTTAAAAAGAAATGTTACAAGGAATTCACTTGTAAGGAATTATTGATTAAAATGGAGCCTTGTTAATCCAATTCATTCTTTGCAAAATCATTCTGATAAATAACTGAATTGCATATGTTAGATCTTTGTATAAATAATCAATATGCTTACTTTGTTGATATGTAATATAAAATAAACACAATATATCATTAACTATTTGTTTTGTTAAGTCATAATGATAACATTCACATTCATTTCAAAGCCCTAAGATTGAAATATCCATGTACTTCTAGATATACAAAGTATATTTCATTTTCGTAAATACATGAGGGTTGAGGGTTTGAACTGTGAAGCTCCATGCTGGTTATACACCACATGCTGCAGTGATGCACTAAAAGCAAATTGAAAAAATAAGTAATTGCGTATATTTCATATTCTGTAATTATTTAAGTCAGTATTGGGGGGGGGGGGGGGGGGGGGACTCATTCAAGTTATTGTTCAATGGTGCATTTATTTTTCTTTTATGTTGAGTAGCTTATATATGTCATACAGTGGTGATTTCAACAATAAAATGCTTTCTTTATTGTTTCATTGAGTTATCTGCATTACCTGCTAATGCGGGTTGTGAATATTTCCTGCAATGCTTGCTACCTTCATCACCTGATGAAACAACAAAGAAAGACATTTTATTGTTTATTTATATTTTTATGTATTTTTTAAAAATATAGACTAGATTTTTAAAAGTACTAAAATATCATATCATTGACCCATTCGTTGCGTTAATGGAACAGCCAATGCACCCCTCGACCTTGATGATGCTCCATATTTGGTAATGATTTTGTGGACAGGTGGTACAGAAAAAAACCCTGGATTGAACTAGTTTGTAACAAACATGTATTTATTGTCTATGATAAAAGCAATGTCAATTTTAAAAGAAATATAAGAGGAAATGAGTGTAAACTGTATTTAGTTATCACATATGGGATATTTTAGAATATTAATGAGATCCACCCACTCTCTGTGACTGGCTGAATGAAAACACATTGAACTGCTGCAAAATTTTATTAAACCTAGAATTTCACCAGTCCTCAAAAACCGGCATCCCACAATGAATTTCGGTGAGTATTGGCTCCTCTGAAGCTCTTGAATCACTGTTAAATCCACAGGTTTACCAAAACGTTCACAGGTTTACCAAAACATTCAATATTAGTATCGGGTTCATTTTAAAGTCCTCATTTCCGGCATCATTTCTCTAAAAAGAAGTCTTCAACTTCAAAGTCAAAACTATTTTCTCTGAAATCCAAATTCTCAAAATCTTCACTGTTTCCATTCTCAAACTAGTCCAAATCTTAACTCAATATTAAATCTTCTGCGCCCATTACATCTGTCTCATCTAGAAAAAAGGCACTGTATGCTGTTAAATGTGGAATTGGAAACAAAACATATGACCAAGTAATGGGAAAATTTTGAGACATAACAGTACAAGTACAATTGGACAAAACAGTTAGTACATGATTGACAACTCGGGTTCGCCAAAAACATGTGATATATTTCGTACAGACCCTCGTGCGATGACATAAACTACTACATACTGCTTTGATCTGGCCACATGCACTTGATATGTTGATGGTGCTACTGATGGGGCAAATATATTTATTTCCTATCAAGTTGGAGGAGGGGGGATCAGGATGTTTGTATGACATTTTATGCATGGAAATAACTGATTATGTTAAAACTTACTGTATATTTATATTTCACTTTAATTAAGAATATAAAATATAATTACATCTTTTCTAGAGTAATTCTCACTTTTACACTCTTTTTGATCTGAGCAAGCCAATATTAACTCAAAATTGAGTATATCTGATATGTGTAGCAGTTCAATAAGATATATTCATATGACATGATGTTCAATCTCGTGATATATGAAAATGGAACATAGATCCATGCAGAATTTGTCAGTGCAGCTTTATTCCAGTTGTCTTCCTTGTAATGTACATTTTATGTGTAACTTCTCTTGGAACACTTCTAGTATACTAGACCCCAAAATATGGTGCTAAAATAAGTGCCACCAAAGCCGGTTTTATATATATTATATATATATATATATATATATATATATATATATATATATATATATATATAATCACGAGTTATCTGTAAAATCGTAAAAACAGCAAAAAATTGCAAAATTAAACCCAAATTTCAATTCCTAGGGTAAAATGAAGTTTGAAAACGTATTTTTAAATTTAAAATAAAAAAAGAATGTAAAAAGACATACAGTCTGTTTTAAAAGAAATAGAATCCGTTGTTTTGGAAATTGTCACGTATGGATTATTTTGTGTAATTCTTCAGAATATTTGCATCATGTTAAGCAAACTGAAACTGATTTGGGATTGAGAAAGGATATTGATTCTTCCTAATTTACAATGAATATTTTAGCAAATAAGGCATTGGGGAAAACATACATTTATGTTTTTTTTAGCGGACTGACATTTTGAAATGAGGGCTGCCCCAACATCCCTGCTTTTTTATTGTAATTTTTTTTTAAAATGTAGAGATATGCCTATAGTTTAACTCATATTGTCAGTTTGACTTTTTAAGGGCCTTTATGGTGGGGTATGTAAAAAAAATTCATCACAAGAATCACAGAACAAGAACTGCCAAATGTTACATGAAATCTTCTTATGTATAGTATAAATCTAACTTCATTCAAATCAAAACCTCTAGGGGCAAGGATGGGGCTGCAGTAGGGTGTTTTAATTTTTACATAGACATGCACTGTAATTAGAAAACTATTAAAATCTTCCCAAGAACCACAATTTAAAAGATATGCAAACATGTAGTTGTTCAAATCATGACCCCCAAGGATGAGGACGGCCACAAAGAGGGTTCAAAGTTTTACATATATTTTTTTAACGAAGTTGTCTTCTCAAGAACCAGACAGGCAGAATGTGTCAGATGTCACAGTGTGACTAATCAACAGGAGATGCTTACTCCTCCTAGGCCACCTGATTCCACCTTCTGTTGGGGTTTTTTTCTGGGGCCCCATGTTTGCCCTGCTCAGTTTTGCCTCTTTATAGGATAGAGTAGTCATGATTCATTATCTTCACTTTTTCATTAATGTGAAAGCATCCTCTCATACACTGTGTAGATTCAAGTGTGTTCACGTAAATCTCAGGGCTAGGATTGGGCATAAGAGGAGATTAAAATTTTGTACTGGAACACCTAGGAATAAATTTTGAAAATCGTCTCAAGCAAGTATCCTCAAGTTATGGAATCAAGTTTGTTCAAATTATGGCCCCTGTGGTCTTAGCAGTTTTACTTACGAAATGTAGAAAATTAAAAAAGTCAATCTTCTCAAGAGCAAGAGCACAATTTATCAGTTAAACATTCAAGCATCTTCATTTAGACTGGTATATTTTAGTTTGCTCATACCATACCCCTGGGCTCAGGGCAGGGTCATGATAGGGATTTTTATAAAATATCTTAGAAAGGAATATAGAAGAATTAGGGGTAATCTTCTTGCCAAGAACCATAAAAGTATGGTGTGTCTGATTAATATGTAAGTGTCTGCAAGTAGGATACATTCAGTTTTCTTTCCATTTCTATTGAGGTTTAAAGATTTACACTCTTAGCGTTCTAAACTTTAAGTCTTTATCCCAGTATGGTGGCTGAGGTGAGCATTGTGGCCAATGGGCCGTCTCTTGTTTATTTTTGCGTATTCTTAATTTGAATTTCTATTGTTCGTTATGAACATTTGAAAGAGAAAAAGATTCATTAAGAGATTAATATTGCATGGAAAGGCTAGAATATTGAAATAATGGAAGAGAAAATGGTTTTCTATGCATTAGCTGGTTAATGTGTTATTACCGTTTTGCACCGAAGCAACAGAATTTTATGTTTTTGAGAAGCAAATGCACTGAAATTATGAGGGTATACTTTTCCATGTAAAACAGAATGGTATCTCCTATTTGTAGTAATGAGACTCCTAATAGACTTGTGTTATATTGATGTTCATCACACACAATTAATGACAGCACATGTTTCTAACAGACCCTGACCAGGCAGTGAACTGTGCGTTTTGAGTTATTGTAAGTGTAAACTTTTCTGTGTGGAGTGTAATTGACATTTGATGATGTAGTGTATCATTCTTATTTCCTTGTTTGGTCAATGAAACTGTTCATCAATTCACCTCTAATTTCATTAGTTAATTCTTTTATTGGAAAATCATCATATAGTGTTCTTGTTGTTGAATACTGAAAGTATGAAATCAAAACATCAATTGCTTTTACCTCATGTGTCAAATCAATCATGCTCCCTTTCAACTAATTGGGTTTTGTTTTCCATGAAATTAGTTTTTTAACGCCTGCATTCAATGATTTATTGATTAAAGGTGTACAAGTACTGACTTGATGTAACAGTACTGTAATTCACTTCATTAATAGTTTGTAGAAGAATACAAAAATAAAGAAATTCAGTATTTATAGAGTAATGAAAAAAATAGAACTGAACTTATCATGTGTTTGGAAGTTTCCAAGTACAGAAATTCTGTCAAAAGATGACATGGATGTTTCCTGTTAACAAAATTAACTGTCTTGAACCACATAAAACCATTACATAGTAAGTAAAATCAGTACCTAATATGTAAAACCAGTACTTATTAAATAGAACTAGTACCTAGTAAATAAAAGCAGTACTTAGTAAATGAAACCAGTATCTAGTAAATAAAACCAATATCTAGTAAATAAAACCAATATCTGGTAAATAAAACAAGTATCTAGTAAATAAAATTAGTACTTATTAAATAGAACTAGTACCTAATAAATAAAACCAGTCCCTAGTAAATAAAACCAGTACCTAGTAAATAAAACCAGTATCTAGTAAATAAAACCAGTACTTATTAAATAGAACTAAGTAACCAGTAAATAAAACCAGTACGTAGTAAATAGAACTAGTGCCTAGTAAATAAAACCAGTGCCTAGTAAATAAAACCAGTATCTAGTAAATAAAACCAGTACCTAGTAAATAAAACCAGCACCTAGTAAGTAAAAACAATATCTAGTAAGTAAAACCAGTATCTAGTAAATAAAACCAATATCTAGTAAATAAAACCAATATCTAGTAAATAAAACCAGTACCTAGTAAGTAAAAACAATATCTAGGAAGTAAAACCAGTACCTAGTAAATAAAACCAGTATCTAGTAAATAAAACCAGTACATAGTAAATAAAACCAGTATCTAGTAAATAAAACCAATATCTAGTAAGTAAAACCAGTATCTAGTAAATAAAACCAGTATCTAGTAAGTAAAACCAGTACCAAGTAAATAAAACCAATACCTAGTAAATAAAACCAGTACGTAGTAAATAAAACCAGTACCTAATAAGTAAAACCAGTACCTAGTAAGTAAAACCAGTATCTAGTAAATAAAACCAGTATCTAATAAATAAAACCAGTATCTAATAAATAAAACCAATACCTAGTAAATAAAACCAGTACCTAATAAATAAAACCAGTATCTAGTAAATAAAACCAGTATCTAGTAAATAAAACCAGTATCTAGTAAATAAAACCAATACCTAGTAAATAAAACCAGTACCTAATAAATAAAACCAGTATATAGTAAATAAAAACAGTACCTAATAAATAAAACCAGTACCTAGTAAATAAAACCGGTATCTAGTAAATAAAACTGGTACCTAGTAAATAAAACCAGTACCTAGTAAATAAAAAAACCAATATCTAGTGAATAAAACCAGTATCTAGTAAGTAAAACCAGTACCTAATAAATAAAACCAGTACCTAGTAAATAAAACTAGTATCTAGTAAATAAAACCGATTTCTAGTAAATAAAACCAGTATCTAGTAAATAAAACCAGTACCTAGTAAGTAAAAACAATATCTAGTAAGTAAAACCAGTACCTAGTAAATAAGACCAGTATCTAGTAAATAAAACCAGTATGTAGTAAATAAAACCAGTATCTAGTAAATAAAACCAGTACCTAGTAAGTAAAACCAGTACCAAGTAAATAAAACCAATACCTAGTAAATAAAACCAGTACGTAGTAAATAAAACCAGTACCTAGTAAGTAAAACCAGTACCTAGTAAGTAAAACCAGTATCTAGTAAATAAAACCAGTACCTAGTAAATAAAACCAGTACTTAGTAAATAAAACCAGTCCCTATTTAGTAAAACCAATACATATAGTAAATAAAACCAGTCACTAGTTAGTAAAACCAATACCTAGTAAATAAAACTGATACCTAGTAAATAAAATCAGTACCTAGTAAATAAAACCAGTATCTAGTAAGTAAAACCAGTATCTAGTAAATAAAACCAGTATCTAGTAAATAAAACCAGTACATAGGAAATAAAACCAGTACCTAGTAAATAAAACCACTACCTAGTAAATAAAACCAATACCTAGTAAATAAAACCAGTACCTAATAAATAAAACCAGTATGTAGTAAATAAGACCAGTATCTAGTAAATAAAACCAGTATCTATTAAATAAAACCAGTATCTATTAAATAAAACCAGTATCTATTAAATAAAACCAGTATCTAATAAATTAAACCAGTATCTAGTAAATAAAACTGATACCTAGTAAGTAAAATCAGTACCTAGTAATAAAACAATCCCTAGTTAATAAAACCAGTACATAGTAAATAAAGCCAGTACCTAATTGATAAAACCAGTACGTAGTAAATAAAACCAGTATCTAGTAAATAAAACCAGTACGTAGTAAGTAAAACCAGTCCCTAGTTAGCAAAACCAATACATATAGTAAGTAAAATCAGTACCCAGTATGTAAAACCAGCACCTAATACTGTAACCACACTTTTTTAGCTCACCTGAGCCGAAGGCCCGTTGTCTGTCTGTCTGTCAGTATAAACTTTTCACATTTTCATCTTCTCCAGAACCACTGAGTCCATTTCAACCAAACTTGGCACAAAGTACCCTTGGGTGAAGGGCTTTCAAATTTGTTCAGATAAAGGGCGATGCCCCCTTCAGAGGGGAGATAATCACAAAAATGCAAAAATAGGGTGGGGGTCATTTAAAAATCTTCTCAAGAAACACTGGGCCAAAACAGCTGATATTTACATGAAAGCTTCCTGACATAGTGCAGATTCAAGTTTCTTAAAATCATGTCCCCCCCCCCCCCCCTCCCCCGGGGATAGGATTGGGCCACAATGCGGGATCAAAGTTATACATACAAATAGAGAAAATCATTAAAAATGTTCTGAAGAATCACTGGGCCAGAAAAGTTTACATTTAAATGAAACTTCCGGGCATAGTGCTGATTCAAGTTTGTTAAATCATGGCCCCCAGGGATAGGATGGGGTCACAATAGGGGATCAAAGTTTTACATACTAATATATAGAGAAAATTTTTTAAAATCTCAAGAACCATTGGGCCAAAGAAGTTTACATTTACATGAAAGTTTCCTGACATAGTGCAGATTCAAGTTTGTAAAAATCATGGCCCCTGGGGGTAAGTTGGGGCCACAATAGAGATCAAAGTTTACATGCGAATATGTTTGGAAAGTCTTTAGATATGGGCCAAGGTGACTCAGGTGAGCGATGTGGCCTATGGCCGTCTTGTTCCATAGGGTCATAATTCCATGGAATCATAATTTCTCTTAAATCGGGGAATACTTTACACAGATTTATTGTCTGCTGAAAATGACAGAATTGTGTTTTTACTGAATTCGATCCCTAATGCTGCACTAACCAAAAATTCATCCAATTGCATTATGTAATCTAAGGACTGCTCACAGTGAGTTGCAAATGTTGATTATCATACTGGTTTACGCACTGACTAGCAGACTGTCAAGATTTTAGGGCACTGGTTAAAATTGTTTTGCGAACTCCGCTTGAACAATATTTCCAAATTCATATGATACACCTGAAAAATCTGTAGAAATTTCATCTGCTGTTTTACAGGCAGTGTCAGAATCTCAAATTCAAAATGGAAACATGTTGAATATAACCGTTATTCATCAGAGCAAAGATATAAAATAGCAAATTATGTTGTGTTAAACAGTGTTATGAAAGCTTTCAAACATAGTTAAGTGTTGAGGAAAGGAGACCCTTGTCCAAGGCTGGCAAAAATTGGGGATTCTCTCACATTTAAGAAAGTGAATCAGCTTTATGATTGCATGATTTTAAAGTGATGGAATATTTAGTATGTAAAACCAGTAGCTGGTAAGAAAAATCTGGGAATAGACATGGTAAGCTTAGTCGCATGCAGCATCAGACATAAGGCACCGAAAATTGTGACATCCATTTAGCCCATCCAATTAGTTCACCAAGGGGTTTCTCATGCTGGAGAAATTGGATTAATGATTTAAAGCCTCTTTATGTCAAAATATCACCATGTTATGATGACTTTTCTCCAAATATCTGACAAAATCACCATGATCTTAAGGAGCTTGGAGGTATATTTAGACATGTAATTTTCCTTTCCTCTGGTTTTGTTTTTATATTTCATCAGATACTAAAGCCATAAATGTTACAATTTCATATAATAAGAAAGTTCTATTGAAAGTTAACTGTAATTTATGTTTAACACGTTCCATGAGTGACACTGCATGTACTCTGTGCTGTGTTTGTGTTTCATACTAACTACCAGGTAAACGTTTGTCATTTGAATTTTAGAACATTGATCATCTTCCATTAAAGCATGGTTTAAAAAGAGCTGTATTGGTATCCTTTTCATTTTTTTTTATTGGATTTGATGTAGAGTGCCATAACTGGCGTGATTGATGGCTTGTTCCAGTCTCAGATCTTGATGCTTCTCATAAAATATTCATGTTCTACAGATGAATCCAGGAGGTGGTACACATAAAACTAGTCATTCTTTCTCAACTCACAATAATTTGATAGATAAACTATGAGTATGCATCCAGGTAGGACTATATTCTCCATTTCTGTAAATGTGAATATATGCAGGAGTTTGCATTTGGTAACAATGTACAGAAATTTGATTAAATGCAGTATCTTTCAGCACTTCAAGACATAAGAAAGGTAAGTTTATTTATTGGAGGCGTAAATACTGATGCACACGTCACTTGCATGGCACTCACTTTTGTAGGTTTTAGTGTCTGTACAGAAGTTGGCACACCACGGCACATCCACTTAAAGCCCACTCCCAAAAAATCACGATCCACTCATCCACCAACCAGGAAGAAGACAGCAAAGTAAGTACATAGTACTGGATCTTACCTTTAGTACTTACAGTTACCTTTATTCACCACTGATTACCTTTAGTACTTACAGTTACCTTTATTCACCACTGATTACCTTTAGTACTTACAGTCACCTTTATTCACCACTGATTACCTTTAGTACTTACAGTCACCTTTATTCACCACTGATTACCTTTAGTACTTACAGTCACCTTTATTCACCACTGATTACTTTCACATTTTGGATCAGCAGAGGTTTAGCTGAGGATGAGTTAAATTGTGCAACAGAATTTATAAATCTGTGTGACCGTATTCCATCATCTTGTTTTAGTACTGATCTTAGGGACATCTTATTTCAGTTCTGATCTTGGGGACATCTTATTTTAGTACTGATCTTGGGGACATCTTGTTTTAGTACTGATCTTGGGGACATCTTATTTTAGTTCTGATCTTGGGGACATCTTGTTTTAGTTCTGATCTTGGGGACATCTTGTTTTAGTTCTGATCTTGGGGACATCTTGTTTTAGTTCTGATCTTGGGGACATCTTATTTTAGTACTGATCTTGGGGACATCTTGTTTTAGTTCTGATCTTGGGGACATCTTGTTTTAGTTCTGATCTTGGGGACATGTTTTGTCAATTGTAATAGATACTGTGGAATCATTAAATTTGTGACGGGTCAGTTTCCATGGAGATTGTGGGTAACCCTATCCCACGAACTTCAAACCACAATGAAAAACAAATTAAAGTTTTAACGCCTAGAAACCATTTCCACGAATTTACATTCCAATGGAAGGGTAAAATCTGGATAAACCACGAAAATTGGTCCTCAGAAATTTAAATGATTCCACGATATTTAGGTAGGTCTGATTGTCCCTGTAATGCTTTACACAACAATACTTCATATTTTTACCTCTTCTGGTTTCATAGCTCTTAGAGCAATTAAAAAAAGACAAATAAAATGGTAAAACATGGATTTGCAGAAGTTGAAGTAATCTGTTGGCTGTGTATTCAATGCATGAAGACAAAGGGTTTGTAGATTTAGTAGAAGATTGTGCCAATAATCAAAAAAAAATTTTACCTTTTCTTTGAGAGGTTAAACAACTTTGGCTATGTTTTAGAAAAACAAAGTTAAAATGCATAGATACCATAGTTCAGGAATTTTACATGTGTATGTATCTAAATCCTTATTAATCAGTTCTATTTTACAATACAAAAGTTTTATCATGGTCATGTTAATTCCTCTTTGATTGATCACATCAACAATGAACTGCTGAGAGGTTTTCATTGTGTATAGTAATTTGAAAAAGTATGTTTATAAAAAAAAGTCTAGTATTATCAATTATCACAATGAGCAGGCTTGTAGAATCGGGGAACCAGCCCTCACACAACAGATACAATTATGATAGCCTTATGAATTTTAAAGCATCAACATACACATTGACAATACCACACACAGGTGTGCGTCCTGTTAACTGGGTTTCCAGTGTTTGCATCAGTTGATATTTTTCATATCTAGTGGTCAGTCATCCAAAAAATTACTTTGTTAATTACCACTCTGACTCCAAGCACAAAAGTACTCTGAAGTTGAAAAAAAAAACCACCAATATCTTCGTGGTCCTTGGTGATCAAGTCTTCCAAAAGTCTGTTGGAATTCCCATGGGCATGAATTGTGCTCCTTTGTTAGCTGATCTATTTTTATATTCTTATGAAAGAGAGTTTATTCAAAAGCTTTTACATGAGAAGAAAAAAACTCTTGTTGTGGCCTTCAACTCAACATTCAGATATATCGGTATTGACAATATTTTATCTATTAACAATAATTATTTTCATTCATATGTTGATTCAATATATCCCTGTGAAGTCGAAATAAAAGACACCACAGAGTTCTCCACATCTGCTTTGTACTTAGAAATTTTATTGAAGGCAAACTAACAACTCAACTTTATGACAAATGGAATGATTTCAGCTTCTCCATTATCAAGTTCCCATATTTATGTTGCAATATTCCATTATCACAGACACCTACATATGATGTTTATATAGTCTCTCAACTGATTCGATACGCAAGAGCTTATTCTGCATATGATCAGTTTTTTAAATCAAGGCAGGCTACTGACAAACAAGTTGATGTTACAGGGGTTTCAACAGTCTTGTTTAAGGTCAGCATTTCACAAATTCTATGGTCGTTATAACGATCCAGTTTGCCAATACAATCTATCATTGGGTCAAATGGTGTCTGACATGTTTCATACTGATTGTTAGGCCATTCTTGGCACATTGATTTTGACTATGGATTACTCTGTTTACCTGATCAAGATATAGGGCTCACAGCAGTTGTGACCGGTTGACAGGGATGCTTACTCCTCCTAGGCCCCTGATCCCACCTCTGGTATATCCAGGGGTCCGTGTTTTCCCGACTCTCTATTTTGTATTCCTTATAGGAGTTATGAGAATGATCACTGTTCGTTATCTTCACCTTTCATTTTTGCTTTTTGATATGGTTACAACTGTAAGGTAAATATTCCCACCACATTTTAACACTGAAAAATCTACAGATTTCTACCAAAATTGGCATGTATTTCTCAAGGTTATGTATTGACAAAAATCATAACAAAGATTATTTGCAGCAGCCCTTCCCAAGTGTCTAGCTGTTTCTAAGAATATAACACATCACTTTAAAATATATATAAGTTTTGAGCCATTGATTTTATATAAATGATGGAAATATATTTCTTTCTTAAGAATAAAACAAAATGTATTTGACTGTTTTGTGATCAGTTTTCATCTACTAAGCTGTACTGTTGGTCTCAGAGTGATGAAAATGCACATACAGTAGTATAGCCTTTGATATCCATGTTGAGCATAGCACAAGCTGAATCTCTCAGGTCAGATGCGTGAACATTGCAACACAGCAGGGTCAAGGCAGACCAAAGCTTACTTGGGACGAACTCGTGAAGCGTAATCGTGTAGCCCTGAACATGGACTCTACCAACTCGCTGGATCGCCATACATGGAGAGAAAGACTTAGCTCTCGACAGACAGATAGGCCACATCCTCGACATGAGGATTAATCTATGGCCTGTATAATCAAAACCGGTAATTGATGATGAATGATGATGATGATGAAAATTATGACTTTTAAATCCTAGAGATTTTTCAATCATTTGAATACATTTTGCCTTTACATTCCACCAATTATAGAAATTGAAAGCAATCCCAGCAGCCAATTTGATCCCTTCTATGCAAAAACCTTGAAAAAAATGCAAATTGGAAAATGGTGTCTAAAATTCTGCAAAATTGCTTAAATTTATCATTTACAATGCTAAATTCCCATTTCAAGAAAATTTAATATTAAAGGGTGTTTTTTTTAAGAGACAGTTTAAAACATTTCAGCTTTAAATAAGTAGAAACTGTTTTCATCGAGTGTGGTAAGCTGCAGGGGTCAGGATTGAAGTATGGAGAATTCTAACTGCACAGTAGACCAACAATCTCGATTGCTCACCCATGGCTTTTGAAAATTATTTTTTTGAAAAAATTTCAAATATGTTTTGCAATTGTGTAATAATCCATAGACTAATAAATCATTAATACGCCTTGATATTCACATGAAAACCAACGTGACGTCATGATAAATGAAAATCTATAGCCAGGGGATTTATCAGATGTAATGAATTGAAGTTGAGGATTATCATGGTGATCCTATTCTATGGTTGGAACAGACCTAGTTATACATGCAGATACATATGTATGCAGATCAGAAAATTATTTTTACATTTTGTGTAACCTCCGTCAGAATGCTAACCTAAGCTCCTGCTACAGGTTTTGGGAAACTTAGATATATCAAATCACCCAGATTTCGCATTCCTTGTCCCCTTGGTAAATCTTTAATACCTAGTAGATTTTTTTTTACCATGACTTGGTCTCATACCTTACAGCGATGTTGATGTGGATGTTAACCACCTTACAGGTAAATTAATGAAAAAACGGCCAGCCAACGAAGTTGTAGAGGTTCTGACCCCAGGTCAGGACCAAATTTGGTATATAGTGTTTATGTGCAAAATATTTAAAAACTTCTTTAATGCTGTTGATACTAAATTGAAACTAAATGGATATTTAGAAAGAGCAGGTAGTCCTTTACCAAAATTGTAACTTTGATGATCCCAGAGGTAGGGGTTTTGGTATCAGGGTGGGGCCAAAATGGTCTGTGATTAGATGAGTTCAATTGATTATTTTTAATTTCTTCTAGATAACTGCCAATTCATTTTTGATATGCCTGTCGTTAGATGGGACAGATTATGTTATGGCGCTGTCTGTACGTCTGTCTGTCTGTCCAAGGTAAAGTTTTCCAGACTTTTTTCCATAACTGATACATGTCTGGCTTTGAAATTTGGTCACAATTTCTCCCTCAAGAAGCATAAGAGTAAGTTTGTATTTCAGCTGGATTGGTGCACCTTGACCTACTTTAGGGTTAAAAATAGGTTAAACAGTTTTCTGGACTTTAATTCATTACAGATACAGATATTGCTCAAAAATTTAGTCACAAGCTTTCTCTTGGAGGAATACAAGTTCGATTTGCATTTCAGCTGGATTTGTCCATCGTTGACCTTCTTTCGGTCAATCAGTTTTCTGGACTTTTTTTCATTATAGATACAGATATTGCCTCTGAAATTTAGTAACAGGCTTCCTTTTGGAGGAATACAACTTCAGTTTGCATCTCAACTGGATTAGTCTGTCCTTGACCTACTTTCAGGCTAATAATAGGTCAAACGGTTTCCAGACTTTTCATTACAGATATTGCCCTGAAATTTAGTCACAAGTTTCCTCTAGGAGGAATACAAGTTTAGTTTTCCTTTTCAGTTGAATTGGTCCATCCTTGACCTACTTTTGGGCAAAATGTAGGTCAAACAGTTTTCTGGCCTTTTTTTTTCATTACGGATGCAGATATTGCCCTGAAATTAAGTCACAAGCTTCCTCTTGGAGAAATACAAGTTCATTTAGCATTTTAGCTGGATTGGTGCACCATGAGCTATTTAAGGGGTAGAAGTAGCTTTTCAGTTGTATTGGTCCATTCTTGACCTACCTCTGGGCTAAAAATAGGTCAAACAGTTTCCAGAATTTTTTCGTTACGGATAGAAATATTGCTCTTAAGCTGGATTGGTGCACTATGACCTGCTTTAGGAGTAGAAGTAGGTCAAACAGTTTTTCAGATTTGTTTGTTATGGATACAGGTATTGCAAGAAATTTTGTCATAACCCCCCCCCCCCCTCCTCTCAGAGAAATACATAATCAGTTCACATTTCAATTTAATTGGTGCACCATGACCTACTTTGGGGCTAAATGTAGGTCAAATAGTCTCTTGGACTTTTTCTCATCATAGATACAGATATTGTGCTGACATTTTGTCACAACCTCCGGCTCAGAGAAATACATAATCAGTTCAAATGTCAGATGGATTGGTGCATCATGACCTACTTTAAGACTTTTCTACTTAGAATGTATGTTGTATCAATTCAGAGTGCACGATATGCTTCCAGTTTGAATTTCACTGTCCGACGGGTGTATGTTGTACGGTTTGCAGTACTCTTGTTTCATATTTGGTATGAAGCATCTTTAGGACAAGGGTACAATGTAACAGGGCTTTTGCACCCCTGGGGCCATAGGGGTAGGGTAAAAACTGTCATTCATTGACCAATATTAAAAAATCTTCTTCAGAATATCTACAATTGCATATCTGTATAAAAAAAAAATCAGGATGGCCTCTACCAAAATTTTAATTTTCTTGATTCCTGAGGTAGAGATTCTGACTCCAGGGCTTGGCCAAACTTGGTATATAAAGTGTATATGTGTAAAACATTTCAATGATATCTTCTTTAATGCTATTGATACTAAATTGAAACTAAATAGATATTTAGAAAGAGTAGGTAGTCCTTGTAATTGTAAATTTCATGATTCCAGGGGTAATGGTTTTCAGGTTCTAGGGTGGGGACAAATTATTATAGTGATTATTGATATCATTTGAAAGACTTCTTTTAGTTGCCAATATGATATAGATAATAAATGCATACTTAAGAAAAGCAGAAAAGGATGTGCCATAATTATGAATTTCACAACCCCAGGGTTTTGACTCTAGGATGGGTCCAAATTAGTCATATATCATGTTAATTTTACATATATTATATTCTTTAAAATCTTTCATCACTATAGGCACTTTCAGGGGCATTTAAATTTTAAGATCACATCTTGTATTATACTATTGCTGAATATTAGAATTTAGCTGAGATATGCAGAAGGGGAAATTTCTAGATTTCATAGCCCCTTGGAGCTAATGATATTTTTAACTATTACTCAGGTGACTGATAAGGCCTGTGGGCCTCTGGTTCAAATTTACTTATGTTAATGAGCCCCATTAGGGAATTGGTCCAGTTATGACAGCTCTTAGTTAACAATTGTACCATGATATACCCTACAGTGCTCTGTATGCAATTTCCAATTGTTCTTCCCCAAATGCATGCCCACTTATGTGAAAACAAATGGCTTATTGCACATTAAAATACTGTTATTCTATATATTCCCCTAAAAGATCTGCAACAAGGCAAACAACAGACATTTTAATCAAAATTCAACATTTTTGCACACATCAAACATGTACTTGCATAGCAAATACACATATTGCCATACATACTTCTCTCCGAGAAATAATTTCATTGTAAGATCCCAAATATTCGGATAAACAAAGTTTGCTGTCTATAAACACATTATGTGTTCATTTCCTAAATTGATTTTCTCTATAGAGTGGAGTAATGTAGCTGTGTACATATTTCACACTCATCAAGATTACGGAACATTTAGACATGGGAACAATAATGGTTGATCTAGACAAGACTGTTTAATTCATTATTAATGATTGGAATAATGTTGCAAGTAGTCATCAGTTGATGTTTTCATATTCCTCTCAAAATTATGATTTCTACAATTGTTTGCATGAATTTCCAATTCAAAAAATAATGTACAGATCTCGGGAGAAATCCTAGCCGTTTGCCTCACTAACACTAAGAAGTCCTTTGTAATAGGTTTTTTGTTGTTTTGCCCCAAGAGGTCTTTTATTCTCCATTGTATGTGGGAGTTGCAGTATGAAATATGCAGTCTGTCGGAGTAACTAACGTGTCAATTCTTACAGTTACCGAAGGCGGCAAAAAATGGGGGTATCTATTGTTCTTCATACAACATGTGATGAATGAGACATTGCGTTCAATAACATTGTTTACCATTCTGTTATTGACATCTTTAGATGTGATTATGACAAAAATTAATTTGTTGTTATAACAAGGAATAATTTGGTGTTAGATTGTTTGGCGCCTGTTTTGGAAGGAAAATTTCTCCAAAATTTTTGTCATTTTGGGAGTGTAATTTCTCTTCAGTTTTTATGTTGGCCTGGAAGATTATTAGATTAATCAATAGTGCTAGTTAGAAATCATTTTAGCATTTTTCAGTTTGTGTATCTTAAATTATTCATATTTTCACTTGTTGCATTTATAGCAATGATTTTCTAGTTTTTAGCTCACCTGAGCTGAAAGCTCAAGTGAGCTTTTCTGATCACCTGTTGTCCGTTGTCTGTCCATTTGTAAACTTTTCACATTTTCGACTTCTTCTCCAGAACCACTGGGCCAATTCCAATCAAACTTAGCCAAAAGCATCCTTGGGTGAAGGGCTTTCAAGTTTGTTCAAATGAAGGGTCATGCCCCCTTCAAAGAGATAATCTCAAAACTGCAAGAATTGGGTGGGGTCATTTAAAAATCTTCTTCTGAAGAACCACTGAACCAGAGGAGCTGAGTTTTACATGGGAATAAATAGAGAAAATCTTTAAAAATCTTCTTCTCAAGAAACACTGGGCCAGAAGAGCTGAGATTTACATAAAAGCTTCCTAACATAATGCAGATTCAAGTTTGTTCAAATCATGGCCCCCAAGGGTAGGTTGGGGCCACAATAGGGGATCAAAGTTTTACATGGGAATAAATAGGGAAAATCTTTAAAAATCTTCTCAAGAGCCACTTCGCCAGAAGAGCTGAGATTTACATGACAGCTTCCTGACACAGTGCAGATTCAACATCTTTCAAATCATGGCCCCCGGGGGTAGGTTGGAGCCACAATAGGAGATCAAAGTTTCACATGAGAATAAATAGGGAAAATCTTTAAAAATCTTCTTCTCAAGAACCACTGGGCTAGGAAAGTACAAATTTACATGACATAGTGCAGATTCAAGTTTGTAAAAATCATGGCTACTTTTGGTAGGTTGGGGCCACAATAGGGATCAAAGTTTTATATGTGAATATATAGGGAAAATCTTTAAATATGGGCCAAGGTGACTCAGGTGAGCGATGTGGCCCATGGGCCTCTTGTTCTTTGTTATATTCACCTTAGGAAAGTGTTTCTTTTAAATTAGATTGGTACCGGTGGTCATTTGTTTTTCTGGTACAAACTTTCCACAGTTTTGGCAATGTTTTAGTCAACAATGCAGTTGTATTGTTTAACAGTTGTAGTTAAGGTTTGTGTCATTGTGAGTGATGGCCTCCAATGCTTCTGAGTGGCTGACACATTGTGAGTGATGGCCTCCAATGCTTCTGAGTGGCTGACACAGGTTTGTTTCATTGTGAGTGATGACCTCCAATGCTTCTGAGTGGCTGACACATTGTGAGTGATGGCCTCCAATGCTTCTGAGTGGCTGACTAAAGTTTGTTTCATTGTGAGTGGTGGCCTTCAATGCTTCTGAGTGGCTGACACAGGTTTGTTTCATTGTGAGTGATGGCCTCCAATGCTTCTGAGTGGCTGACACATTGTGAGTGATGGCCTCCAATGCTTCTGAGTGGCTGACACAGGTTTGTTTCATTGTGAGTGATGGCCTCCAATGCTTCTGAGTGGCTGACACATAGTGAGTGATGGCCTCCAATGCTTCTGAGTGACTGACACAGGTTTGTTTCATTGTGAGTGATGGCCTCCAATGCTTCTGAGTGGCTGACACATTGTGAGTGATGGCCTCCAATGCTTCTGAGTGGCTGACACAGGTATGTTTCATTGTGAGTGATGGCCTCCAATGCTTCTGACTGGCTGACAAATTGATCTCTTCTCTCCAAAACAGCTGCATTGTCAATTGGATACAAATTTTTATCAAGTAATTTGGTTTTGGTAGTTAGAAAGATTATAAAAGATTCTCCCTCTTTGAATTGGTTTATTAATGATGAAAACTTTACACATACGATTTGATTTCTGTGAGAGTAAGTTGTGTTTCAAGTTCATTTTGCAATGTCATTCTTGGTGCATGCATGCCTTTATGTACTAGTATAATAATTGTTTAAATAAATTTGTTTTGGAATCGCTAAGATACAGTTGACCTAATATACTGTAAACCATCTTTTATTCACATGCAAGAAAATTTCACGAGATTCGCGAGAACCTCATCATCGTGAATATTTGTCGCAAACCAGTCCTTGAATGCCTGTCATAACTCTTAAATCAACTCTCACATTCCTGGTCTATGACCGGTCAACAGTTTACGAAATGTTGACCACTGGGCAATAGTCTGCCCTATTTCTATTGGCTACGCAAGTCACATGATTCTTGGTCTGCTTCTTTGTTTACGTAATGGTGAGGTACATTGATTTGACTGATGATGAAATGCAGAATTTATTAAATGAAACACAGAGCAGAAACACGAAAAATGTATTGTTGTTTATTGATTCGGATATTGGGTAGGTTTTCTTTTAAACTAGTGGATATGTTGATAAATGTATGCAATCACACCGTCTTGTTAAAAGTTCAAAATCAACAAACCTGTGGCCTAAGACAACTGTTTTGTTTGACCCTTGAACGGATTCACAGCTTTGGACAACAGATCCGTTTTCGGGTGTAATAAAACAGCTGTTATCCTCAGACCCAGTCAATGACTATATAATGTTTAAAGTAGTTTCTGTTAAATTTTGACATAGTTTTTGCAAACTTAGTCCATAGACAGACCTCATATCAAAAGACCTTTGAGTGATAATATGACCTAAGTAGCATTT
>NC_079164.1:109216062-109268562 GCF_947568905.1 Ostrea edulis
GGGATCAAAGTTTTACATGTGAACATAAAGGAAAAATCTTAAGATAATATGAGCCAAGGTGACTCAGGTGAGTGATGTGGCCCATGGGCCTCTTGTTTTGGTCTAGAGGTCAAAGATCAAGGTTATAGTGGACCTTCCTACTAAGTTTAGTTGTAACTGTAATATATAAATTAAGTTCTCTACAGAGCCCTTCCTGACTGAGTCAGTTTTCTAGATTGTACAACTTTAATGCAAGATTAGATGTTACTATTAATGTTGTTTTTTTTCATCAGAGAATATTTTACTATCTCCATTATTGTCTGAAATGTGAAAGAATATATATTTCCCTGAATATTTTGAAGACATTGAAGTATTTATAGTATCTTTATTTTTGGTGAAATTGATAAAAAAAAAATCCAATAAAATATTCACTAATATGTTGATATTAAAAACCATTCATGTTTTATGTAAAGTAAAACTCGATCAGTTGTATGCAAAGTTTAACATATTTAATAATGTGAAGAATATATACAAATGATATCATGAAACGGAAAAAAGTTTTTATTCTGTAATGAAATTTAATGATGGGTGTTAATTATGTTCATGTGGCCGAGCAAGTTCAGTGATCCTGTAGGAAATTTCACATGTATTATTATTTCCTATGGGAAAATCAGTCTAATTATAGGCTTCCGTTGATTATGCAACTACCCATACCAAATTAGATAATGATGTCAAGGAACAAGACAGCAAGATGGAAAGACTATAATCAAACTTGGGTGAAAAGTAATTTTGTTGTCAGAAGAGAAACAGTAAATTGAAAATCTGTGTGTGTTTTAAGTCCAAAGAGAATTGTACTTAAACAGATAATTATTGGATTTACTCAGAGCATTTTCCAAGAGCGCAATTTTGTCTCTGGGACTGTTCAAGTCGGAAATGGAACTTGTACTATCAGTCTTTGGTTTATATAAGGTTGTCACCACGGAAGCCTAATGGTGATTTTTTTTTTTTATTATTCTTACACAGCAGATGGCTCTGTAACTAAGCATAGATTGATTGGAAGTTAATAATAAGGTATTGAGCATTTCAATCATAATGCACACTGGTTAAACTCAGTATAGGTATACTACATCACCCAGGACAAGTCGGTTGTGGAGAATTGAGATGAGTGGCTAATTGTTGGAAATCAATGATTTTGTCAGGGCTGGGATAAATGAAGACTGTTTGATCAGGACTACACAATTTTTCCTATCATTTTGCAGTCAATTTGTGTAAATAAAAGTTTGGATTTATTGCCAAGTTACATTTTCTTTCAGTGCTTGAATTATTGATAGAGTTTTTAAAATGCTCCTGTTGAATGAGCCGATGTGGAATGGAAAACCTACATAAATAAAGACAGAAAAGTCTAATGAATATCTAACTGGAAGGTGATTTGTTCTTTTATGAGAAGAGTTATAGTTCTATGTCTGAAATGTGTGTTTATGACTCTGGGGAGGAAAAATAATCATCATCAATGATATTGCACTAGAAAGTGTTCTACAGACCTATGGCTGGGACACAGAAATCTTCTTTAAAGGCAAAAGTGAGCAACAGAAGCCAGCTATCGCTGCAGTGTCTTTCCGAATTCCTGTGTTGTTGGAAGAATTCCGGGTAAGTGGAGAAGAGCCTCCGGGCTTAGATTGTGTCATAGGGCCTGTTAGATCAGCAGGCTTAGATTGTGTCATAGGGCCTGTTAGATCAGCAGGCTTGGATTTCTTGAAAAAAAAATTTCAAACTTGAGTTTGAGTTTTCTTTAATTTGAGGAATCAAAAATTTGAGTAAAATCTCAGACTTAAGTCTATAAGTTTCGACTTCAGTTTATTTCAAGAAATCCAGACCTGGTGTATAGGACTCGGCATGTTGGATTTAGTTTTAAGGTATATAGGTGGATTATGTTCTTTTAACTTTAGTTGATTCATACTGGGTATCTATTAATCAGATGAGGTAAAAAGAAATGCATAAAAAATTATCTTGCAGAAACTGACCTATTATATTTCAAAATAAGCCAATTTGGTGGTGAATTTTGGTCTGATAAAGGATTTTAGAGAAGCCCGAGTGGGTAGATTTTTGTCTTGTGGCATATTATGTAATCATGGGAAAAAAATATTTCCAGACATATATATACATCTATAAGATATTGGTAGAGGACGGAATGATCTGACAGGAATGGTTATTGTCAGTCTTTTCCTGGTGTTTCATGAAGAAATAGCTGATAGCTCTCATATTAAAGTCATAATATCACTGAAATTAATAAATTGCAGATCATAGGTAGATGGAGCCTTTAGATTCATGTTGGAACTCTTGTATTGGAAACAGCCACATTACCTTAGAGCAATGGTCTTTCTTTCCCTAGTCATTGTGGGTAATTTAATAGTCAAATTGAATATACGTATTTACCTGTATTAGACTTTAAAGTTATTAATGGGAAGTGTCTTTCATTGCTTGGTGCATTTTCTTTGATGTAATGTTACCAATCCAGCCCGATAATACAAAACTCCACAAAGTACTCTATCCATGTTTTTAATGTGTAATTACTGGAGGCCTAGTCCATTCATGTAATTAAGACAGTGGTTCTAAGTTTATTTTATGATTCATTGTTAAATAAAATTGTATCCCGGTTTATAGGTTTATTAAGGGAGAGGGCTAAAATAGGCTGTGCCTGCTGCCCAATCCCATTCATTTTGAATGAAATATTGTTTAAATTAGATAGGCATCATGTCTTTGAGTACAGTATTGTTGGTTGAAACAGCTAAGCCTGCTGACAAAGTTTAATGAAAAAGTTACCATGGATTTTTACTTTGTTATTCCATACATCTTGCACTGTGTTTTAATTGCATTTACCCCATTTGTAGCAGTGCTACAAGATATTTCAACATTTATGAAAAAGATATTTCAACATTTATGAAAATCTATAAAACCATGCACCAGAAATGATAATTATACCCCATGCAAATGGAGTTTTTATACCCCCCACAACAAAGTTGTTGAGGTATACTGGAATTGGGTTGTTCATCTGTGCGTCTGTCTGTCTGTAGATGCAATGGTTTCTTGGCTCTAAAGCGTTATCCTTTCCACCTACAGTTACCATATCATACATATGGATTACCAATGGGAAGAAGATGTTCACTATCGATTTTGGGGTCAAAAGGTCAAAAGTCAAGCGCACTGGACATTGAAGTAGCAATATGGTTTCTGGGCTCTAAAGCGTTATCCTTTCCACCTACAGTCACCATATCATACATATGGACTACCCATGGGACAAAGATGTTCCCTATCGATTTTGGGGTCAGAAGGTCAAAGGTCAAGTGCACTCCTAGAGAAGAGACTACCCAAGGTTTCGTTATGCCCTTTCTTTTTTACACTCGGGCAAGAGATAATTTATACCTATTAACAACACCCTTTGGGAGATTGTGGTAAGCAGGAGGTATTCTTAGTGAGCATTGCTCACAGTACCTCTTGTTTTGTCTGTCTGTCCATCCAGAGACATAATTTGTCATGGTGTAGTGGAACTCGTTTATCTCTGGTCATACTATTACACATGTTGGTACATGTATCTACCAATTAGCCATCCATTCTTCTTTAAAAACTGACAAACATGCTAGAGGTGTAACAATATGGCAATATATCGATGATATTGTTCGCAAGTCTCTATGATATCTGTATCATATCGTCAGTATGATATTGTGAGAGAGAAGTCATATCTGTCATTAATCTGGAATGATTCTGAGTGTGGCACGTATTAAACTCTTACTATTCTAGTTTATAATTTCTTATTTTATACAGTTAATGAACGACATGTAAATACAATTTACAGTAGATTTTGTAATTTTCATGTTTGAAAATATTTCTACCACTATAAAATAAACAGCAAAAATCTTTTACAAGGTTAAGGTAGTTCCACCTTTCAAGAATTATAGGTTTAATTTTTTATTTGATTTTTGATTCTTCTAATAATATATCTTAGTAACAAATAAAATTGATGAAATAAGTATGTTACAGTATTTTTTAGCTCACCTGAGCTGAAAGCTTAAGTGAGCTTTTCTGATCGCCTGTTGTCCGCCGTTTGTCTGTCTGTCCGTCCGTAAACTTTTTACATTTTTGACTTCTTCTCCAGAACCACAGGGCCAATTTCAATTTCAATCTTATTAAATCATTGACTTTGCGAAATCTTATGACATTAAAGCTATCATAGTCAGGAAAAGTGTATTGTGATACATAACATTTTGCATGTTCGTATCATTATCATAAGGTGATGCCTAACATACATGTCACAGAGACAGTGTTTGCTGAGAATCGAATGTCTGACCCTTGACAGGACAGTCCAGTGTTCTGCTGACCAGACAGTAATGAGTTATAATGCTTGTAGGAAGGTCATCAGATTCTGGGCAATAATTCCTCAGTCTGTAGTTAGCATGTAAGATAATTAAAAACAGAACACCTATATGATCTTTACATATGAGGTTTGTACCAGCAATATGCACTTAGAGTGGATGGGGAATATCATGCTTAGTCCTCTAAATGATTTATTACAGGTTGATCTTTGTGATTCTTTGTAGTATAAGAGTAATCATTTTCTATTGCTTTGATTCTTTGGAAGATTATTACAGTATAAAGGTCAAAAGGATAGTGTATGACTATGAAATTTGTTTAAACTTGTATTGATGATTAATCTGTGAACTAAAGGCCAGCACACCCACACACGTAACAGTCACAAGGCATTGAAAAAACAAGTATATCTTGATAAACTTTTCTTGAGTACTAAGAGATTTGGTGCCGAGCAAAGCGAGCGACCAAATCAAGTGGAACACTAAATGCTCGACAGCCTTCTAGCAATTTTGTCTCAATCTGCACCACCAAATTCTAAACTCTTGAAACAAATAAGCACTTTCTTGTAAAGCAGTTATTTTTTGATAAAATCATAGTAATAAACATTAATCCGATGACCATAATTAATCTTCAGCTATTTTTTCACATATAATTGTGATGTCAGTATTCATGTGATGTACGTAGTCTATGGGTTAATAGTCCAATATTCCGGGTCTATGGATAGTGAATTAATTACCATGTGACTTATTACAGATCTATTATTTTACAATGCGAAACAGGAATTCATCTTTATATATATAATCATCTATCATATTTGAATTTTCTTTCTCAAAATCATTTTCAATAGCCACAGGCATGTCATTATCTTTTGCCGTTTAGTAAGCTCCACAGTACAGTTAGGATTTTCCAAACTTCAAGTCCGATCGATCCCTAAAACTTAAGGTAGTCAATGAACGTGATTATTTATTTATTTAAAGCTTTAATTTTTTGCACTGTGTTCCAAAAACCACCCTCTAATATTTCTTGAAATGGTAATTTAGGAATGTAAATGATGAATTAAACAAGTCTGCAGAGATAGGAATTTTCAAAAATCTGTAGGTTTAGAAGTCACAATTTTCTGGTTGGACAACAGACTATAGTGCATTAATTTGACTTTTGATAGAAATCTGTAAGGTTTTCAATATGAAGATGTGGTATTGGGTAATAATGTTAATGTATTGCTAATTTGTAAAGTTTGTTCTTTTAAATAAGCATTCAAATATGTATGTCATATCTAATTAATTGATAAAATATATTTTCTATGATAAAATTCTGAAAATTTGGATTCTCTGGCAAATATTTTTTGCGGGATGTGTTCTTTGACATCACATGATCGTGTTAAAAATAGAATGAAGCGTGTATGAAACTTCAGTGACGGGAGAAAGAAGATTCAGAAGCTGTTTGTCATGGAAAGCAATCATGGTATGTGGTTTTTATTTTCATATAAAACAGATATAAGCATGAATTATTATTACATATAAAGTGCACGGTATACTGTATTCATTGTAAATGAATAGGCCCATTTAGAATGCTCTCAAAGCATTTTACTCGTAGTAAATTGGATTTGTTTGTAAACAAACGCATCAGACTGAGAGAGTGCAATATCGGCTACATTTGGATCGGCTGGAAGTCTGGAAAATCACATTCAACTCGGGCCAGTTGTAACAATTAATGTGTGCTTTGGTGACACTATTGTTCTCTTTATACGCTATTACTGATGCATTGCTTACCATCTAGATGTGAAAATCCCAAAATAAAAACAGTCACTAAATTTTCTGTTGAAGTGCCTGGACAATGCCTGCCCACTTCTCTAAAGAGAATAACGCATGATTGTTTATCTCCTGGTATTGAAGAGTTCCGATAGTCTTTTTTTTTTAGTTTATAATTTTTTCCCTTTATAAATGATATGTCATAACTGCCTATATGTATTTGAATTAGAAGGGTTGGAACAGTCGTGAAATGATGACATTTGTTGTAGTGACAGCCCTACCATGGGACAGTTTCGTATTCTAGTATATGTTCCCAAATTTGTTTAAAGAAGTCGCTCAGGAAATCAATCCATGATGTCCACCTAAAGTTGTATGAATGGTGCTATTGAAGATTTTATTTGGAGAGTCAGTTTGATTTGAAAAAAGTTCCACATAAATATGGTAGTTTTTGATGAAGATTGTAATCAAATCAAAATGTTGCCTTCCAAATTCATGAAGTCAAATTATTCACTGGATCAAGTTTATTACAAAATATGACACCGTCTTGGATCATGTTTACTCAAAATTGACATAATTAAAAATTTGGTTGTATTTTCTTGGCAAACTTATTTCCAAGATTAGATATTATTAGACAGATGTTATATGTTCAATATTTCCACACTGTTTGCAATGTAATGACCTATTGTTACCCTTTTTTTTCTTAGATGAAGACTACATGACATTTCGGAAAATTGAGGACAGCTAATATTCCCTTAAAGACCGCCATAAAGGTTGCGATGTGTGGCATTTAGCAAGTAGTGCCAAACAGATGTGTAGAAGCAGAGACCAAGGGAGTCAATGACTTTTGAAAATAATTTCAATTTTCAACAAAAATATCCTGCATCATTACATGCTTATGTCAACTTCAAGAGCACAATACTTATCATTTCCATTAGTGGAACTCTTCAAATTAAAGACGCGTAAAGTCATGCTACCGGGACAACATACGTAAACATTACTTAGGCATACGTAATATAAATTATGGTATCGAATACATATTATAACCGACTGCAAACCACGACACTGATTAAAATTCTAAAGGCAAATTTAGGAATTGATTATTCTTACAAGAATACAGACGAACTTATCAAACTATTTGAAGGAGTACAGGTACTAAATCTGCCAAATCTGACCGATATAAAGCATCAATCGCAAGAAGAACTGTGAAGGAAAAAACCAATATGCACATCCGACACAATAACTTTTCTTGTAATTAATGGGATTCATATGTTATTAAAATCATTCTGTCCTATTATGAAGACATTCTACATGTATTTAATCATACAATTTGGACAGGTTCATATGGCATGGACTTTGTACTCGTTAATGTACCCCCCCCCCCCCCCTCCACCCCCTCTCTCTCTCATTTTCAAATATTTTAGAATAAGTTATATATTTGCCAAACTGCATTTTTTTTTAGACGTTTGTAACACTAATTAACACAACAAATGCGTTTCTAAACTGCATCTAAGCTATTTTGAAAATTAGAAAATATTGATTGTCTTAGGACAGAGAACATCGTTGCTTGGAATTTTTATAATAGGTGTCGTAGAGTTTTAAAAAAAAACATGTAACATCCTTGATAAACTAGTGTTAGAATATTTTTAAAATGCAGTTTGACCAATGGCTATTTTATTTAAAAGTACACCATGTACTTTAACTTTAAAAAAAAGGGGGGGGGGGTGTGCTATGAACGTTTCGTTTATGTCCCAGTAATCTCGCACTTGCTCGCGAGACTTGTACATTTTCTTACCAATGACGCACAAGAGTCATCAAAGCGCGATAACTCTAATGTGCTGGTAATGAGAAGTATTATTAGTGTATAAATTGTGCAACATAATTATCAAAGTGATTTAACCCTTTAGAGTACATGTACATATCTTCAAAGCCTTTAGATACTCTCTTAAGATATTGAATCACAGACTGCATGAGACATGTTTGAAGTTGACTTTATTGAATATTTAGGTTGCACACCTTCCAATTTCGCTGTACTTTTTACAATTTCTAAGAAAACCATACCACCTAATGTATCATATGTTGATTTTCTATGTCATTTTAAAGTTTGAATCTATTTGGAAACTAATTATCAAATTTGCTTTACTGCTTGATAAAAATTGTATTCTCTTGATGTATAATGTTCTTGTTTTTGTGATGATAGAAATATGGGTTTTGGTTCCTGTTTGCCGGATGTGGACGGAAAATTTAAAACCAATAATTATTTCTCATTGAGGTATTAGATAAACTACAGAAAAGCTTATTAAACTTGCACATTCAGTTTTAATGAAACAAAGTTGTCATGTCTTAATTTTTTCATATTCTGATATTATCTGGGGCATGGCAACTGGTGCAATAGTTATGATTGTTGATCTTTCCCAGAAAATATCAGAATGCAGGAAAAAAATTAGACATGTCTATATTATAGCTTCTAATTTATAAATGTCTTAATGGTATCATGAATAATTGACTGTTTTGCCAGCATTTTCCTACTTAAACTCAATGCCTTTGTGGCCCTTCAGCCCTTTAATTTTACAAATTGTGCTGTTAAGTCGAACTTAGCTTTTGATATGATGAATGAACTTTGATCTGGTATCAATGTTGTATAGAATTTTTTGATACGCCAGCATAAGGCATATTATGATATACCGCTGTCATTCGTCTGTCTGTCCGTCTGTCTATCCCTTTTACTTTGTCTTCACAACTCCTCTTAAACCCTTTGGGGGATTTTAATGAAACTTGGTACAAAGAAAGGTCATAATATAGAACTGTGCATATTGCAAGGGGAATGCTGTCCAATGTTTTTGAAAGGAGTTGTGGCCCTGGACTTAATTTTTGATATTGATATTATACAGTTTCTGGTTCATCTAATATATCTTCTATTTTTATACTCCTATACGTGTATTTCAATTTATAATTTATGATACAAGTAGTTGAGACTTGGAACTAGATCAAATGTTGTAATTTATTAATATGGTTGATATATTTTTCCAAATAGAAAACATGATTCTTAAAAAAAGTTTAAATTACTGTAAATGTATTACATTTGGCTGTGTATTCTATTTAGCGCCTTTGGCGAAACGCAGCTTCCGCTAAATCAAGTACATCGCTAAATGCCATCCGTAAATCTAGATGTTTAAAGTAATTCAGGAATGCGCTAAATCAAATCTACACTAACTTGTTGAAAAAACGATTTCCGCCAAATATTGTACACGCCAAATATAATACGTTTACAGTAATTTACTCTAAATTTTTTATAAAAATTCAATATTTTCACCAACAATTCAAAAATTTGATCTCCAACCCCCACTTTATATAGTTCCATTTTAGATTGTAAGACCAGACCTTGAAAATTATGTTAAATTTTAGAAATTGACATTATTCCTAATAAGTCCTTTTAAATTCTCAATTTTAATATCATGAAGTTTTTCATATATCAAGTGCAAAAAGGTCATTATTTATTTCAATTACTAGTATTAATTTTTTGTATTTGTAGTGTTAGAAGACATGATTATGTATCTATTTCATCTAATGATTGATTTGTGTTGCTTATGTTGTGTTGACACCAACAGAAAAATGAAGTTTGATTGAATAAATTTCAAGTGCAAAAAGGTCATGTTTAGAACACTGTAGCTCAATAACAAGCATTGCGACCCCAGTTTTTCTTTTTAATTTCCTGAATCTCCTTAAATCTCTTTTTAAAAGTACTCACGTAAAATTAGGAGTCTACAGTCATTCACTGGAGATTGAAATTTTTGGCAAAGTTAAATCATACCCCATAACATTTGAAATTTATCAGGATTAAAAGAAGTGGGTTCACAAATGGCATAATTCAACCCTGTTAATTTGCAGTTAAAATGAAATATAGCATCAAAATATCATAAAAGGTTAATGTACCAGGTAGTCGGATGACAATCAGAAATGTAATCTTTAATAAACACACGGAATAATCTGCTCTTGTGAAATCATAGTATTAATTACTAAAGCAGTGTGATGCCTGTTGCACCTTTTGCTTTGTGCACTGATTTAGTAATACAATCCATGATCAGTGGCAAAATGTGAAGAATATATATATATATAATCAGCTGCAGTGCTGCTGTTTACTGATTGTAAACCACTATATTAGGTGTGTCACTGGAATCAAGTGCTCTGAAGCATTAATTTCATGTGCACAACCGGAATCAAGTGCTCTGAAGCATTAATTTCAGGTGCACAACCGGAATCAAGTGCTCAGAAGCATTAATTTCATGTGCACAACCGGAATCAAGTGCAAGCTAGTAAGGTCAGGTTACTGAGCAGGTCAGGTCAAGGAAAATTTCACAATCTTGACCTCATGAAGTGTGATCAATTGTTTTATTATACGAGCAATATAGATACTCATATTTTCATATAGAACATTTTATTTCAAAAGCATTGATCAATATAAACACAGACCAGTTATTCCAAAGTAACAAATTTTGCAACAGCAAAAATTTACTTCAAGATGTTAAATTCAACAGTGAATGTCAGTTAACAAGAATGCATTTGTGTCATTCAGTCTAATAAACAACTTTCTCATGTATTTGATGTTTGTTAAAACCTTAAAACATTTCATTTGGCAATCATTGGTAATGTCAAACTTCAAATCATTGAAATCCAAATCCAAGGATTGACTATGTAGTTCACCATCTTTTCTTGTTAGTTCAACATAGAAGTTGATTAAACATTTTTGTTTTTCACTAGAAATAAATTTGTCAACGATCAGTTTCTTTTCATTACAATACATTGAAACACATTTTGATGACTCATTGCATAATCCTTAATTCATATTAGAACTGTCTGGGTTTTCTAACGTATCTTGCAATTTGTTGCTCGAAAGACAAGCAGTTTACCTCAATACGCCGGTTTCGAGATATGTTCGAGTTATTTTCCTTTGAAGAACTCTCGTACATAGTAAGGCGCAAAACAACTTGTTACACGCGGGAGTGGGACGAATATCCCAATCGGAACTCCTTGAATGTCTCACGCACTCGACGTAGATCTCGGATGTAATATGATGGCATCCATGAGTGAATTTGATGCATTGCCAGTTGGCAAGTGCGCGAGACATTCAAGGAGTTCCGATTGACGAATATCCATCACTACATAAGTAAATGTACTCAGTATGTTCCTCATACGCTGTTTCGTCACTTGAATTCAACTGATACACAAACTAAGTAAAAGATAAGTATTCAGGGAGTAATTAAATACATGGAATTCTTGTTATATCACGTAATTTAGTTGATTGTAGGTATCATATCCAGGATGTTACTTTCAAATATAACATTGTTTTTATATTTCTACTTTAGTAAAACATTCTTTCAATAGTATTTTGTATTTACATATTTAAAGAGAAGCCGCTTTTAATACATTTCATCGTCTTCCTCACTGACTGTAGGTTCACTCTGTCCCACTTAGGCACTCAAAGTTCTACTAAATGTACCTCCTACACAGGAAAACTCCTATCTCAAAACTGGTGTATTCATTATAGTCATTATAGCTTATATATACCATGTTTCTCAGAGGTAAATTTCAGCTATACTCTGTATCTACAAAAGCAATCAGCTAAAACTAGGCCAAAAAGAAACAAAGGGGGGAAAAAAGAGGGAAAACCCAAAAGTATTGTTCTGTGTTGTTCTGCCATTGATATTTTTTACACAGGTCAGGAAAAGTAATGATTTGTCAATACTTCACATAAAAAAATTCTGGCCATTACTACCCATGTGACACAAAAACGAATCAGAGGCTACTTTTATTGTTTACTCATCATCCAATCAGATTCTTTCATTCTGATTGGAGTTATAATGATATTAATTACAAGTTCGTAACCAGAATCACATGCACTGAAACATTGTTAATTACAGGTGTGTAAACGGAATCAATGCATTAAAACAAAATTAATTACCATAAAGTCTTGACTATCAGGGAAATGTCAAGGGTGATCATGTATTCAGCCTCTGTGATTCTGTGACAGTGTGTTAATGTACACATCAAGCAGTAAAGCCATTCTGTATTCTGATGCTTGTCTTGAAACGCAATATGAAACAGAATTCATTTTCCTACAGATGCAGCCAAAAAAAAAATAAGATACAAGTAATGCATATGTAAATACAGGAGAAAGGGGGTGAATTAGATTTTTTTAAAAATCTTTTGGATATAACTCTTTCAGATATTTTTATAAAAGCTTTGTCTGATGCAGGCTACACAATCAAAGGGAAGTAACCCTGGTAACTTATGTATTTAGAACACAAGCATGTTTTTATACTTCAAGAAAATAAATCAACAGACTTGTAAATGTTGGAGAGGATGAAGGAATATTTGTTTCAGTATTTTTTATTAAAGTGGATAGAATAGTGATTGTTGTGGAATTTTCATAAAGGACTACATTTGGACAGTTTAAAGCAATATATACAAGCTTAATGTAACTGACAGTATTTTTCAAGTACCAAAGTATGTAACAATTAACACCTATTGGTATAACTGATATAATCCCCAAGATCTGATGAAAAATTCAGCAAAATAAACAGGGGAATGTTGCTTGAGAGCATAGCATTTCATATAAATTGTCATAGTCTCAGACACAATCCTATTGTACTCGGACTTGGGAAAGAAGATTGCTGAACATAATAGGGATCAAGGTCATACAAAGATGGATACAATTTGTTTGTTTTAAAATATTACATCATGTTACAAATATTTTTAATATATTATAAGTAATTACACAAATGTGCCTGTACTCCAATGAAATTTTGATAATGAATATTCTATAAAATTGGCATATTGGATAAATTATTTTAAATCTAACGCTTGCAACTGCACAGTGCCTTTTCCCCCCTGCATTTTTCCAAACTGGTGACTTCAGAGGTTAATGCACATGAGAGATTACAAACAGGAATTACTGTCAGGAAGACAATAATTCATGAATCAACATTTTCTGCTGATTTGATGGGTATATTGCTTCAGATCCACTCAGATTCAATCAATCTAATTAAAATTAGAGATCCGCACAGTACGCGAGCGGATCTAACATCTAATTTTAATTAGATTTAGATTCAATGAGATTATAAATATATTTAATCACAGATACTTGTATTTTTCAATTTATTTACCGTCAGTTACAGCTTGTATTGCTTTGATTTGGTAGTCTTTGTTTAGATATCAAATTACCTGATCCATATGAATCACAAATGCACAAAATATATCCAATTCATGAAACTTTAAAGGGAAATGTTTGGAGTTTTTCAAATTTATCACATTGAATAAAGAGTTTTAGTAGAAATATATAGATGATAGATTCATCTTTGTGTGGAATATTTAGTTATTCAAAAGGGGAAATTCATCATGATAAGCATTACAGCAATCGTGAAACCCGTAGAAACTATTTAAAAAATGTCCATAACATTGTATTTTAATTAAAAGTTAGCTGACAGCATAAAAAAGAAAAACTAATTGAATATGTAGAAACCTTAGCTCATATAATTAATTGAATATGTAGAAACCTTAGCTCATATAATTAATTGAATAAGTAGAAACCTTAGCTCATATAATTAATTGAATATGTAGAAACCTTAGCTCGTATCGAATAAAGCATGAAGAAGAAAAAAATGTAATAAATTCAAGGAAATTCAATTAAACATATTTGCAATCACTTTAATTGGTCATCAGAGTTGTCTCTCTTGTAATGTTTTGAATATCTGACTAAAGTACAGACCTATCTGACTAAAGTACAGACCTATCTGACTAAAGTACAGACCTATCTGATTACAGTACAGACCTATCTGACTACAGTACAGACCTATCTGACTACAGTACAGACCAGCTATCTGATTACAGTACAGACCAGCTATCTGACTACAGTACATACCTATCTGATTACAGTACAGACCAGCTATCTGACTACAGTACAGACATATCTGACTACAGTACAGACCAGCTATCTGACTACAGTACAGAACTATCTGACTACAGTACAGAACTATCTGACTACAGTACAGATCTATCTGATTACAGTACAGACCTATCTGACTACAGTACAGACCTATCTGATTACAGTACAGACCTATCTGACTACAGTACAGAATTATCTGATTACAGTACAGACCTATCTAATTACAGTACAGAACTATCTGATTACAGTACAGACCTATCTGATTACAGTACAGACCTATCTAATTACAGTACAGAACTATCTGATTACAGTACAGACCTATCTGACTACAGTACAGACCTATCTGACTACAGTACAGAATTATCTGATTACAGTACAGAACTATCTGATTACAGTACAGAACTATCTGATTACAGTACAGACCTATCTGACTACAGTACAGACCTATCTGATTACAGACCAGCTATCTGATTACAGTACAGACCTATCTGATTACAGTACAGACCTATCTGATTACAGACCAGCTATCTGATTACAGTACAGAACTATCTGATGACAGTACAGACCAGCTATCTGACTACAGTACAGACCAGCTATCTGATTACAGTACAGACCTATCTGACTACAGTACAGACCTATCTGACTACAGTACAGACCTATCTGACTACAGTACAGACCTATCTGATTACAATACAGACCAGCTATCTAACTACAGTACAGACCTATCTGACTACAGTACAGACCTATCTGATTACAGTACAGATCAGCTATCTGACTACAGTACAGACCTATCTGATTACAGTACAGACCTATCTGATTACAGTACAGACCTATCTAATTACAGTACAGAACTATCTGATTACAGTACAGAACTATCTGACTACAGTACAGACCAGCTATCTGACTACAGTACAGACCAGCTATCTGACTACAGAACAGACCAGTATTCAATCTAGTTGCATGACAAGTACATTCTGTGTGAAATCTCTTGTCTGATTCTGAACAGTTTCATTAAGAACAGACAGAGCTATGTTATATGTATATAGGTAATCTCATTGATAAAAGGTGATGCTAAAATACTGTACATGATTGTCTCATTAATGGAAGACAATGCTAAAATACTGTTCTTAACCCTTTACTTGGCAGAAGAATTAATGTGTTTCGATCCAGTAAATTAACATTTTCTTTGCCGTTTTGATGTTATTTACAACTACTGAATCTTTTCTCTTATATTTCTATTGAAATTGACATTACTTTCTTCTGGGACAATGAAGGTATGTTTGTTGCATTAACTAGTTTGATCCGGTTTTTCAGTACAATATACCACCTGTCTGTGTATAATCATTACTAAATATGGAACGTCATCAAGGTCAAAGGGTGCATAGGCTGTTCCGTTTAGCATAACGAATGGGTTAACCATATGATATCTTAATACTTAAATCTATTTTATATTTTAAAACAATTCTGACGCAGGTTATGAATTTTTTCTGCAATGCTAGCTACCTTCGTCATCTGATAAAACAACAAAGAAAGCATTTTATTGTTTAAATGAAGGATATCCTATATTATGTTATCAAAGAACAGATTAAATAAGAACTTTCTGAAAAGGATATTGTAAAATTTAATTTTGTTGCCGACGTCCACTTGAAATACATAAGATCTGCCATGTAAGGCGTCAATATATTCTCATTAATGGAAGACAATGCTATGATATGAATATACTAAATAGTCTCATTAAAATTCCAGAGAGCGACGTTAAACAATATAAAACAATCAGTCAAAAAATCAATTCATCAGCCATTTTTAAAAGGTTTTGAGTAAGTTTCTGTCTTAGTCTAGATCTTGTTGTTACATGAACTTACATCTGACTAAATTTCTTTGATAGAAAAATAGTTAAATAGTTTCATTGCTTATTTCCTGAATTACATTAACATCCAACTGAGGGACAAATCTTGAGCCATTTTTGGGGGTCTTGTCTGTACAAAATTAGAAAAATGGTCATAACATCGGACTGAAATGAAATTTTTCAAATTTTTACAACAAATATTTTCGACACATTTAAAAAATGAAATCGATGTAACATTGATTATCAAGATACGGTGTGGATTAACTTTAGAGGAAAAAACTAATAACAGCTGTGCCATCACTAGGTCTTACATTGGAAATCAGAAGACATTTTTCTGCTTATATGATGAATAAATGTGTCTAATGTTGTCCTTAGTGTAGTTTTCGTTGGCATGAGGGGATGATACTGGCCAACTGGGTAGTACCCTTGGACACTTTTGTCAGCAAACTTTATGATTCCTGAAGAAATACAATGCCGACAACTGCTTCACAAATTCAGGCTTTCAGTTTGCCTAAGAGGTTAGCCAGTCCAATACAATATGGTCATTTTGCTATCATTAGAATTATTAACAATTCTCTCTAGCAGCACATATTTTGCACATTAAGTAATTACATTATCCTCGGCATTGTTAGGCAATGGTTGAGTGTTTGCACCAGGGAACTGCTAATAATGGCACCTTCTAGGGAAACCTCTCATTGTTATTGAATAAAAATCATGAAATTGGGATCCAACTGTTGTGGGTTTTGTTCGTGTTATCTTCCAGATGAGGTTACTGACTTACAAATTACCTTGAGATTTGGGGTGGGTTTTTTTGTGTTTCTATTTTGTTTGAAGAGTGAAATTTATTTCACATAAGTGTCAGTAGTTGCCTTACTCTCACTGAGTTCCCACTGTGGTGAGTTGAATGTTTTTTTATTTTGATGTTTAATGTGTATGATATTTCATTCATATAGCACAGACAGGTCAGTGTTGAGTACTGTAGGTCAGTGATTGACACCATGGAAAAGTGCCTAAGCACTGATTTATGGACAGTGAATGCTATGAAAATTTGTGAAATTGTTTTTGCAAGGTTGCTTTATCATGGCTAAAACACATATTTGTCAAAAATGTTCCCCTTTTAATCCATGCTTACTCTTGCATTATGACCCCAATCTGATTAAAATCAAATCTTTGATCCATTTTCAAGTTTTGATTTGTTGCTACTGAACTATACATGAGTGGAGTGAAGGAAATAATTTTAATTAGATTATTTATTCTTCATATTTATATGGAAATTCAATGCATTGAAATTTCTCAAAATTTCTGAATATATGAGGCTTTCATGAAATTGATATTTTTGGTGGATTTATGTGGATGAAGATCTATGATGTAAATCTTTCTTCTTCAGATTTTCCACTTTAAAACAACCCATTCAAAGATTTAAATTGCTCTCGATCACTGTTTAACTATTACCGTAAGTTACAATGAGTTACTGATGTGATTTAAATTGCTCTCGATCACCGTGTTTAACTATTAAGTTACAATGAGTTACTGATGTGATTTAAATTGCTCTCGATCACCGTGTTTCACTATTAAGTTACAATGAGTTACTGATGTGATTTAAATTGCTCTCGATCACCGTGTTTAACTATTAAGTTACAATGAGTTACTGATGTGATTTAAATTGCTCTCGATCACCGTGTTTAACTATTAAGTTACAATGAGTTACTGGTGTGGACTAGATTTAGTCATTAAAACTTTTGCTTTTAGATAATGACAAGTCTAAAGAATGTTATTTTAAATACAAGTTTGGTTTGATTTCCAATCCATTTGCATGTCTATTAGATTTTGTTGTACTTATGATTATGCACTGTCTTTCAATGATGCATGGTAATTAAAGGGAATAATGGTATCATTTTTGATGTATCAAATCTGCATTGGTTTTCTTTTGAGTTTTGATTTGAAAGCTTCATAAATGGCTTATGATTTCTAAATATTTAACAACTTGGTCTTCATATTGACATTTTCATCACTCACTGACATTTATGTGTTTGATTTATTTTTCATGTGAACAGCTCTTTTAAAAATTTTGTTTCAAGTAAGTGCTAATGGCCTACTTTTATAATTCCTGATATAATTGTTATCATTTTAAAGATTTTGTCATGTATATAATGAAAGCAAGCCAATCAAATGGAGACTGAATAGTTGCTGACTGTATTTGCCTTAGTAACAGAAGAAAAGGAAGGACAACTCTTCAAGCAGAAAATCAAGACTAGCATTTTTTTCCATTCATATTTGGGGGGATGAAAATAAGTCATTACACAGTAATATTTACATTCACCAGTGTTTTTTCTCTTATAAACCGGTTGTGGTAGCTCATAGGTTGAGTGTTAATTCTTTGTAACCGGGAGGTCGTGAATTCGAGCCTGGCTCGTTCCATATGGGTGTATCAAATCTAAGACGTAAACATAGGTAGTGATTGCTCCTTCACCAAACACTCAGCATATAGAATGAGATCGAGTCACGGGTGTTTCGGATATGACCTTAAAAATGGAGGTCCCAATCTCATAACAGGTGTTGGCACAGTACTCCTCACTGCTTATAGAGGCTCTGAGCGCTAAGCATAGGTCTAAATTTGTGGTACCTCACCTACAGCTGGTGACATCTCAATTTGAGTGAAAACTTCTCAATGAGATGTAAAACATACATTAACAACCAACCAACTCTTTGTTATTTCAACCACGTTGGTGGCCGAGAGGTTAAAGCATTCCCCCCGCATGCGGAAGGCCGGGGTTGAATCCCGGCTGCGACAGACCTAAGTTGTTAAAAAAGCAGGTAGTGACAGTTTCATCGCCAAACGCTCGGCATCAGGTGTGAATGTCACGGGTCCTCGGAGATGACCTTAAAAACGGATGTCCCGTGTCACAGTAGGTTGGGCACGCTAAAGAGCCCTTACTGTTCAATGAACGTAAGCGCCGAGCATAGGCCTTTAAAATTTGAAGCTCTTCACCGGTCTTGGTGACGTTTCCATATGAGTGAAAAATTCTCGAGCAAGACATTAAGCAAGATACAATCAATCTTTGTTGTTTCTTGGAATTTAGACATTGTAACAATTATTCAAGCATAATACATCCCCAAAAAAGTTATATTCACAAAATATAAATCTATGGAATATCTAGGTTGTTTGTGTTGTGGGGAATGGAAAACAATGGAAGCATGGGGTAATTTCTGCATCATTGGCATACCCAGCAGATGCTCTGAATGCTATATTCCAACCTCTAAACAGTGTGGACTGTAATCAAATGCTAACAAGGGGCCCTTTTGGGAATGAATAGTGTGATGTGAAACTCGGTCAAGGTGTGTTTTATTTACTTCATGTAGTATTATGATTGATCGTATATTAAAAGGCCATGATATATTTAATTACGCTAATTGCTTCATAGAAGGAAGGCCATACATATTGCTTTAACTATGTTGTTCTTTCATGTTTTGTGCGACGGATAAATGGAGAATGCTTTACCTTATACTCTGACTTCATTCTTGGAAGATATAGGGCTCACGGCGCAGGTGTGGTCGGTCAACAGGGGATGCTTACTCCTCCCAGGCACCTAGTCCCACCTCTGGTATTCCCAGGGGTCCTTGCTAGCCCTGCTCTTGATTTTGTATTCGTTTTGTCAAGATGTATGAGACTGATTGCTGTTTGTTATCTTCACTTTTACTCATCAATGTGCAGATGTTCCCGATTGCTCAGCAGGTCAGTATGTGCAAGGTCAAGGTCAGGAGGTTTTAAGTGTATAATGGATGGTGTACAATGGATAACTGGAGAATGCTTTACGCTGCAGACCTCATACTTAGGCTAATGCACATCAATGTACACATGATCTCTGTTCCTCTCTCTTTACTTCTCAGACTTAATAATTAGTAGGTTGGTTTACAGTAAACATCAAGCCTTATGAGCCGACCATGACTCGAAGAGGATAGGTAGGTAGGTTACAGTAAACATCAATAGTGTGATGATTTCACGCACACACACACCCCAAATGAAAAATCATATCTATAGGACAAATTAGTTCCATCCTGGGTTTTTTTATCTTGGTGTCATGATTCTGTAATGTATTAATTTATAAACATTGAAGTCACATATGTGGCACAAAGGTTAGTTTTTGGCCAGATATATACATTAATGTCATTAATGGGCAAAGTCACTGGTAAAAAGGAATTTGAAAATTCTTGTTAAGGCCATAACTTAATGTATTGGAAAGACATCAAAAGTCAATACTTTACACCTAGGTTGCTTAAAAACTGATCCTGAATTGGTGTCGTTCATTTTCATGTGTCTTGATGAGATAAGTGATACCTGGCTAAGGTCACAGAAATTAGAATCATATTGATCTAGTCCTTAACTATACGTAATGCACGGATTGTAAGTTTTGCGCGGCTGTGCCAGGTATTCAAATGTGCTGTATTTTGAATATGCCTACGTTTGGATGAGGCCCAGCTGAGCAGTCTTGTCTAGTATGCTGTATTTGTGATGAGCAGATATGACTCGGTGTACTGCTCATTAAAATAGTACATGGATGTATGTAAACCCATTTTCTTGTAGACAGCAGTGTTCTGAAATTTACCAGTCCGAAGAATTTGACCGGTTAAAATTTCCTCAGACTGGTAAAAGTTCACAGTACATTTTATTATTCTGACTGATAAAATCTTGAAATGTCTAATATCACAGAAATATATTTTCAAGAACTCTCTTATAAACACACTGCGTAGGAGGCTGAAATGATTACATGTCAAGTATTCTATATGGATGATTATCTGATGCAGTCTATACAGAATTTAATTAAGACCTGTGTAGCACAAAGTAAATTGGCAAGGTAGCTAGTATATAGTGCCATTTAAATTAAAAAAAAAAACATGATTCTAGAGATACATTAAAACTTGAATTAAAAAGTGCTAGTTTCACATCACTAAGAATTCCCGATGGAAGGTACAACACACATCAATGATTTTATCGTGTCTCCATTCTGTACAATTGTTGGTTTTCCGTAGCATTTGCTTTACATGAACTTCATGCAGTTATATTTCATGATCAGTTGAGTAAGCTATGACAATGATTTTAGCATGATTCATTTCAGGTGCAGGTACATTAACTAAATTCACCTGGGAAATTTCGCCTCATCAAAGAATGGCTCAATCATAGAAATTTTTTTTATGTTTAAAGTTGTAGTCTCTTTAGATGTTTGAGTATGATACAGACATCAAATGTAATCTGGTTTTGCCATTAAACTATGCTACACATGAAGTTATTTTGTTCCCATTGGCTCTGAATAGACATAGGAAGTAAAAGTATGTGAAAATATCTTAAATTAAGCACATCTCTCCTCTGCCTATAAATTAGTAATTTGCTATAACTAAAAGAAAAAGAAATGTGATTTTGAAAGCTCTTCCATGCATTACCTAAGAGATCTACAGGTCAGTGGCCTTATTGGAGATATGTTTCCAAAAGGCTTTAAATTATGCACAAAACTATCTCAAATTACCCTAAGGCAGCTACAAGCATAGCAAGCTTTTTAGCACACTGTGAGGATAATTAGCTGACATAAGCTGAAAGTTCAAGCGAGCTGTGTCCGTTGTTATGGTCATTTTTTACTTCTTCTCTAGAACCACTTAAGGCCAAATTTCAACCAAACTTGCTATAATTAAAGCACACTTTGGTAAGTTTGTTCACATGAAAGGTCATACCCCCTTCCAAAAAGTGATTATTAAGAAAACGTTTATAAAAGCTTACTTATATAATGAAGATTCAAGTTAATATGAGCCCCAGGACTTGGGTGGGGGCTACAGTTTCAGTTTTACATAGGAATATGTAAGAAAATTCTTCAAAGATATTCATAAAAACAACAAGGATACAATTTGTCAAATTGATATGTAAGCGTCCCCATGTAATGTAGATTCAAATATGTTTTCACCCTTTTCCTCCCCCCGAGGCCAAGGCATGCAACTATGATGGTTCGAATCTAAATTTTATACAGTCCAATTCAAACCAGCCCCCATATTCTATCGTTGTCAAGAGAAGGGGGACTGGTTTTAATCAGACTGAGTTTTATATAGGAAATGTATAGAAAAATTCCGTAAAGATCTCCTTCTTAAAATGAAAGATATCATTTGTCAAATTGATATGCAGGCATCCTTATGTAGTGTAGATTCGACTTTGTTCACATTGTGGCAAGTGCATGGTGCCACAGGGTTGGCTCACAGTAGGGATGTCAAATTTCAGAAAGGAATATAGAGGAAAATCCTTGTAAGATCTTCTCAACAAGGGTGAAATTTGTCAAATTAATATGTAAGCATCCTCATGTAAATTATAGGTTCACATTCGTTCACATCATGATACCAAAGCCACACCAAGGCTCAAAGTTTAACACAGGAATATTATCATATGAAAATTCTTTGAAAATTTCTTAAAAGAACCAAAAAATGCACAATTTGTGTAATTGTTATACAAACATCATCCTGTAGTGTAGTATAATTAAGAGCTTTGAAAGTTGGGACATATTCCCTCGCAAAGAGTGTCTATAAGCTTTTTCTATGAAGTCCTGTAGTGACCTTGAATTTTTGACCCCAAAATCAGTAGGATTCTTCCAGTATCTTGGTAACAGAACTTCATGGGAAGTATGAAATCAACATCGTCGGAAACCCACGGTCGGTCGCTCTACGTACCTATAGGTGTAAACGTAAAGCCACCAACTGTAGATTTCCGACAATGGAAATCAATGGAGCAAAAAAAGTGGCTTGTAGAGTGTCTACACATGCACACACACACTCACCCACATATGAAAAGTCCGATTACTATATCCCTTCTCCCAATGAATTTCTAGGGGATATATCCCTTTAGCCAAAATTCTAGGTTGCTATAGGACTTCATAGAAAATCTTGTAGACACTCATTGCAGGGCTCAGTGAGCACATGGGACAAGGATTTTGGGGTCAAAGGAGCAATTGTTTATAATCTCTCAGCAGTTTTTCAGAGTGTATTGCAGTACTTTTAATACGTGGTTGCTAGTCTATGATTTTTTACAGAAGATCATTACACTCATACTTTTCTGTCAGTGAATGCACTTTACTGTTATGAACATGATTTGTTATATGTCTGTGTTCAGGGTATATTTAGCATATTTTCCAGTAATATTATAATTCACATCGAAGTATACCTTATATGATGTAATTTTACTGCATATTGTTAATACCTTATAAGGTATAGTTACATGTACTCAGTACAAATGAAATGTCCACCCCCTTCTTTTCATTATTCTGTTAATGCCACTATATTTTCTGTGTGCTATACAAGCATGGATCTTAGAACCCCACCTCTTTGAGATTCATAAAAATTATAAATGTATATTTTGCCTAATTTTATATAGTTTTCATTTGTGTAATACTAAATGTTGAACTCCCTTGCAAAAATAGCCAGGGATGGATCCTCCTGGGGAATCTGCCAGGATCTGTGTATGCCAGAGATGCTTTATATTTGAAAGGTGAATGCGAGTTTTTTATGAACAGGATGCCTCTTCTTCCTCCATTGAAGGACTCTTTTATTCTTCGGTTGAACTGCGTATGATATTTTCTCCTTGACTGTCTCTTTCATTTGGTTGATCAGGGTTTCTATTGTCTTACTCAGCTACTAATTGATTCCGTGGACTAGCTCTCACATAATGGATTTTTTGTTCATTATTTTCAATACACTTTCAATAAATCATTGAGATGAATACTGTACTTCAAATAAGATATTTTATTACTCATGTACATGTATTATGTGAAAGAAAAAAACAATTTTCTACCTCACAGAGTCTTGACCTGACAGACAAGGTCTACAATTTAGGTCGATGATGAACGAAGCTGTCTTAGGTTTGTAGATTCTCAATTTATAAGCCTTTTACGTATTAAAGAAAATGGGTCTATAATGATGCTGAAAATCAATCCGGTATTTAATAACAAAGACGTAGGTCACATTTTCCCAGTGGTGATGTTAATAACGTTAATATCACGTTATATCGGGTAGACAGAATTAAGTCAATCGGTAACATTTCACAGAACATACGAAACCAGTGGATCCAGAATGTGACATTGAAAGCAATTACTTTACCAAAAAAAAAAAATTTGTTACGTCGTCTTCATCAATATGTGACAATTGAAGTATTTTCTTTAAAGTTAAAATGACCAATGAATTCAGTATCTGAATGTTATAATGAAATAGCATCAGATAATCTGTGAGACGAGCGAAGCCCATTAACATCTTGCAACACGACTTGTAGACATTTTATCCGCCTGTTCATTTAACGCGGGAAATATAACGCAGTGGATGTAAACAGTTACATTGTGAAGTCATATTAGCTGCAACGTTTTTTCTTCTCTCAAACCAAGCAAAAACAAAACGTTTAAAGCTATGAGAAAGTTTGTCTAGAATTTAAAAAAACATTTATGGTACTTTCCAAATAATTGAATTATTTTAATTATGGGATTGTCAATGAAGTATATCCCAGTGACGGTGACATTTTTCTAGAAGCATTACGGGTAATGTTCATCTTTTTTCAATTGATGAAGAGCAAATCACATGACTCGTATGTGTAATCATTGGAGCGAGCTCGTCACTTCGCTCACTATTAGGAAGATTGAGATCAACATGCACATCAGATTGCTTGGCACCAAAATCTGTTTATCAAAAATAAATTGTACTTTATCTCATTTTATTATTAATTGGAGATGGTAGGACAAGAGACATTCGTACCTAATACTCTGATATACTTATCATTGATATCAAACTCAAAATATTCTCAATAAATGCTTCAATTATTTATTAAGTGACATTGAGATATTAAATTGTAAGACTTAAGATGATTCACTTTTTATGATTTATGAAATTCTAACACTTTGAAGGTTGTGTCAGTTAAAAGCACTTTAGAATTCTGGTTACACGAATATCCATGCAGGCATGTTGGCCAGTATATTGCTACGTCACACAGCTTCACCTGAAGAATAAACACTGAAAATCATTTTGTATTTAATGTTTTGGATAGATGTATCTCAAGAGCACATCACAAGAATTTGAAAAAAAATATATCAGAGGCTTATGATTTATCATGTAAACAAAATTCTTTATTGCTGATATTAATACTAACATTTTCTTCCTCTGATAAGAGCCCTAATAGAAAGATCATTCCCAACTTAAATCTCCCCTTCCTCTTGGGTAATAGCCATCCATCAAACTTCTAATGACCCGATTACGTTGGACACTTTATTCTAGTGTGATTTTATCTGTCAGTTCATCTTTTTGATGACTCTGATTGGTTCCTGTTAATTATCATCAGGATCATTTTGATTTTCTTCTTGTCGCCTGCTAGTTGCCAAGCACCTTAGAAACAGTATTGATGCTGAGCTAGCTGTAGCTTGGATTTGCAGTGTGCTCTGTATCTCATATATACAGTAGTTTGTTCGTTTTTAAGAAAACTGTCATTTGTAGATTTTTATAGGTGGATATATGTATGATGTAGCAGTTTTATATTTTGTGTTTTATTGATCCAATAATATTTTTTTTTTTACATTTTCCATGAAAATGAAAACAACTGCTGCCTCATAGTATTGTGTCTGCTGAACTTCTTTAATGAGTTTAGTCTTTGGATTTTTCTTTGGTGTGTGGTACATGACTTTCTTGGAAGATTTTAGAGAGATTCTAAACAATAACAAGTGCAAGCTACTGTGACACAAAATAACTTAAATTTTCAAAGAATGTTGGAAGGCTTATGAGTGATTTGTCTTGTCATGTCTACCCAATATTCAAGCAAAATGCTTCTCAATTCGTCAGTTCAACAAAGGTTGAAAATGTTGGAATTCCGGCAGGGAAAATACCGCACAAGGTAGAAAACTCTTAGTTACTATTGATTTGTTGTACCTCATTTTATCAAAATTTTATACTTTTACTAAACCAATATTCCATCACGACTTTTAAAATCCAGTGGCTCAATAATTGTGATGAAACAAAATCCATGATGAAATCACTTTTGAAAATCTAATGGAAGTCAATCTTACATGCAGGTCCTTTTAATTTTTCAAAACCATCACTATTTGATTATTGTATTTGGGGACCCATTTTTGTTCCCGAAAATTTTTATTGGCATAAGAAAATACTTTGACTTGTCGATCAGTTCAACTGAAATTGGGAATTAGAATTTTTTATTTTATTTATTGATTATATCAACATTAATTATGGAAATTAAAGAAACAAAGTTGCAAATGGTGATCTGGATGATCATGCAATGGATTATTATATAATACTTTTCTGATTAGTAATTTCTGTGGAAGATATAAAAACTTGTATTAATTGTTTTATTGTGTTCCCTGTATTTTCACAATGACATATGATGTGAAGTTTTAAGAAAAAAGGCATTTGTGAAATGGAAAAATAAGGGATGTTTATAGTATACATGTGCAATGTCATGAAGAATGGGATATTGGTTTTCATGGCAGCTGTGATTCAGGCAAATTAATGAAGAAAAAATCAGTCTGGAAGAGGAATGTCTGGTTTGATTGAAATATGAATGTTGTCCTCTGTGTTGAGGAAGATATCTTCTGATGCAGGCATAGAATTTTAAAGGTTCAAGGTAAAACATCTCATTTTTGTTTCACTTGGACCAAAACAAGGGCACACATATTGTGATGCATCACTGATTTACAAGGGCACACATATTGTGATACATCACTGATTTGCTGAATTAAATTTCTTTTCTAAAAGATACCTTAGACCCAGAACAGACATCGTAGTTGTACCGTGTGACACAATTTTGCATTCTCCAAGGTCAAGGCTATAGCAGGAATAGTGATAATGATACAGTCCCAGAAATATTCTACTTTCCAATTTTTCCCTTTGTTTTACTTGCATTCACCATTCACAAAGCACTTATCATTTGCTCACTGTATGTTCAACGTTCAGTCTCTTGCCTTATTTAAGAACTGCCAAGTACATGGGTCAATCTTTGTAATGCGTGTGTAGGAGTGGAAGGGAACTTTTATATTACATCAGAGATATGATTTTGAACTACAATGTACGTGGATTATCAACTCTAAAATTATTATGAATAGATTGTCATTAAAGATGTTGAATTATCCATTAATTTTGATTTTCATATCATTAATTGCTATTTGATTTATTGTATGCTAACTATCTATCTTCATGCAAGAAATGTTCAACAGTGTTTGAATGAACATAAATACCTAATTGTGCCCTGCACATGCACCAGTACATACATATGTACAGATGTATCATATTTCTCACATGTTCACAGAAATGCTTTTACATATGTACAGATGTATCATATTTCTCACATGTTCACAGAAATGCTTTTACATATGTACAGATGTATCATATTTCTCACATGTTCACAGAAATGCTTTTACATATGTACAGATGTATCATATTTCTCACGTGTTCACAGAAATGCTTTTACATATGTACAGATGTATCATATTTCTCACATGTTCACAGAAATGCTTTTAATGTAAATATAGTCTGGTGAATATTCAGCACTACAGAATGTATTCATTCCTTGTCAATACCAGTAATCTTTTTTCTTACCTGATTATGAAATAAAACTACAATGCAAGGAAAACATCCGAGACATTCAGAATAAAGCATTCATCTTGTGTTCACTTTCCGCTCTGTTCACATTCTGTGTTCACTCACTGTTCACTGTGTTGCATTCGTTGTTCATACCCACTCTGTGTGCTGTGTTCACTCACTGTTCACTGTGTAGTGTTCATTGTTCATACTCACTGTGTGTGCTGTGTTCACTCACTGTTCACTGTGTTACGTTCGTTGTTCATACTCACTGTTTGTGCTGTGTTCACTCACTGTTCACTGTGTTACGTTCGGTGTTCATACTCACTGTGTGTGCTGTGTTCACTCACTGTTCACTGTGTTGTGTTCAGTGTTCATACTCACTGTGTGTGCTGTGTTCACTCACTGTTCACTGTCTTGTGTTCAGTGTTCATACTCACTGTGTGTGCTGTGTTCACTCACTGTTCACTGTCTTGTGTTCAGTATTCATACTCACTGTGTGTGCTGTGTTCACTCACTGTTCACTGTGTTACGTTCGGTGTTCATACTCACTGTGCTGTGTTCACTCACTGTTCACTGTGTTGCGTTCGTTGTTCATACTCACTGTTCACTGTGTTGTGTTCGGTGTTCATACTCACTGTGTGTGCTGTGTTCACTCACTGTTCACTGTGTTGCGTTCGTTGTTCATACTCACTGTTCACTGTCTTGTGTTCAGTGTTCATACTCACTGTGTGTGCTGTGTTCACTCACTGTTCACCGTGTTGTGTTCAGTGTTCATACTCATTGTTTGCGCTCTGTTCACTTACTGTTTACCGTGCTGCATTCGGTGTTCATATTCACTGTTTGTGCTGTGTTTACTGTGTTGTGTTCAGTGTTCATACTCACTGTGTAGTCTAGTCAATCTAGCTCAAAAATGAGCAAAACCTCAAACTAATTGTAACAGAAATGAAATTTTGATTATTCATGCAAGAAAACACATGCAAACAACATATTAAAAATCGGCTTTTGTATTTCCATGGGAAAATTGGAATTTTGGGGTAAAAGGATGTGTTTTTTCATGAAAATCGCTAAAAACTGGAAATTGAAGAAAATGTCCATTTTATGTAACATACAGTAAAAATAAGTTTCATATCTCAAATTTCAACCTGGAAATGTTCGATTAATTTTTTTACAGCAAAATATATTCTTTCCTTGACTGTAATTTTTGGGTAAAATCTCGCTTTTTTGAATATAATTGTTAAAGATTGAAATTTTAAGAAGAAAACCCATATTTTGTCATACATTTGAGTCTACCAATAAAAAATTGAAGTTAGGATTTATTTTAAAAACACAAAACAAGTGCCCCTTCAAAAATGGTCTGTAAAAGATGAGTAACATTTTTGCAGTTACTCCCCTTACATCGGAAGTTGGAGGCGCGCTTACCATTCCGGTCCTCTGTTTCACATAAATACATGTAGTATTTTAAAACAAACAGTGTATAGTAAAGCTTACGTTACTAAATTCTTTATTAAGCTGAGTTTTAACAGTTTATACTACATCTATGACGAAACAAGGTTCACTTTCTTCGATTTTATAAAGAAATCTTTAATACGTGCACTTCGTCAAGTTCTAGAGTTTGGGAAAGAGGGGGGTGGGGTGGGGTGGGGGGTTATAGCCGTATTTGATGTTTAGTTCTATCCAAATTATTGTGCAATTAATACCGAGAATTTCAGGAATAATCTGTTTTAAAAACAATGGACACATAGAATTAAAAGCAAAATGAATCAGGCACGCAGCATCGTAAAAAAAAGGGGGGGAGGGGATGTGAAGATAATTTCACAATATTGCCTGAAAATTGACAAGAAAATTTTAATTCAAAGTTATAAAATCCTTGATGGTGGTGGTGGTGGTGGTGGGGGGGGGGGGGGGGGGGCTAAGGTTGTTCTCTCAGTTCAATTTTACACTTCCACTGTGTACAGTTCACGACAATGCTATTTTTTATTTTTTTTAAAAGGAGGGAGGGCAACCAATCTGTCTAAAAATCGACCTCTGTACGTAAAAATTTATCATCTTTGCATGTAATAATAAAAGGTGTTGAGCCATTATTGCTATGTGCCTGATAATTATATAAGTGATCATTTGAGTAATTGCAGTACAGTTCAGTCCATGTTTTTACAAGTACAACGGCTAGTGTCACAATTTGCCTAGTTTTAACGGATACAAGAATTGCTGAAAGCATTGATAAGCCCCAATTCGAAGGATCCAAACTGATCATTTCCTTAGTCCACTCTATGACTTAAAAAATTCTTGCAGTGCTCCTTTTCTGCAGCTGTAGTTAGTAGTTAGTGGCAATGACTGAACTTATAAAAATTATATTGTGTTAGACAATTCTTCACAAAGAAAATCTCCTATAAGTGTCTCTATGGTATTCCATCGTACAAAGTCGATATGACATCGACACCAGAATATATCTTTTTCTCTATGAAATCCTCATATAGGAAGGTGAAGATAACGAACAGTGATCCATCTCGTAACTCCTATAATCAATACAAAGTAGAGAGGTGGGCAAACACGGACCCCTGGATATACCAGAAGTGGGATCAGATGCCTGTGGGCTATAAGGAGTAAGCACCCCCTGTTTACCAGTTACACCTGTCGTGAACTCGATATCTTAATAAGGCAAACGGAGTTACCCTTATTCAATATCATTGTGCCAAAAACGGCCGCCTAACAATCTATATGAAACAAGTCAGACAGATTTGACCCAATGATAGGCTGTATTGGCAAAGTAGATTGTTATAACGACCATTATGCGAAATGCTGACTTTAAACGAAACAGTTGAAACCCCTTCACCATCAACTTGTTTGTCAGTAGCCTGCCTCCATTTAAAAACTAATCATATACAGAATTTTTTCGCGATTTGTCTACATTTTGACTATACAGGACCTGTTCCGATGCCGAACAGTCTTGACGTTGTGTCGCATCCTGTGAATGCATGTAGAAAGGGCAAGGATTGACAAAATTCGTTTCCTAAAAAGACGTCTGGTTTTAACGATAATCTTCACTTAGGGGCAAGATCAAAAATTCAATGTCTCACAAAAAACTAAGTTCACATAGTTTTCACCAAGACCCCCCCCCCCCCCCCCCCCTTTAAAACTTAATATGACAAAATATTGAAACTAATCGAATAACAAGAAAAGAAACGTACGATTATAAATAACACTCTGTATACCTTTTCTACTGTTTATTCACAAATGAAAGTGTACATTAAATCTATTAAATGTTCATTAATATGTTTTAAATATTATGTGGTATTCAACAGTCGCTTGTCTTTTTCCTTTTTTCACTAAAGTGTAATCGATGTCGGATGATAGAAACTTGCGGGAGTTTTTATTCCCCTCCCCCTAACTAATTGAATTTAAATTTTCATCCGGCATTGATTTCGTCCCTTAGGGCAGTTATGTTTATTTCAGAGTTCGTTGCTATTTCTGTGCTTTATATATAGACATTTCAAACACAATGTGCATTTTGTATGATCCTCTAAAATTTACGATAAATAACTGTACCCCATTTCCATTCTCAATGATCGTATGCCAGCGTGGCGAGAATTCCATCGTCATCGAAAACAAGTTTTGTCTTAAATAGATGGCCGGGCGGTCTAACGCGCTGTTCGCATACTGCTAGGAGATGTGGTTCCGCAGGTCGTGAGCCCAAGACTAATTAGAAAGAGTAACTACTCGATTTTACATCAAATCATGATACAATGCGCAAGTGTTTACTTACATTGATTTTCATTATTTATATTATCAATGTTTTATTATCATTTTTATTACCCATGAATGACTCCCCAAACCTGAATTTGAAAAAGAAAAGCAAATATACTTTACTTACTTAGTTTTATAAACGTTTTTAATACAAAACGCTTGCTCAAATGATGAAGATACAAAATAACTGAAATTTTTAACCCGAATGGCTTTCCATACTTTCTTTTTTAACAACCGTAATTCCCCCTTGTAAATTGACACTAATTCTTTAAGATTTCATTTATAATTGATTACTCATAACTTCTAAAGTAAATATTGTGTTTTGTAACTAAACTTAACTCAGTAGAGGGTCAAACAAAATATTTTGAAGCTTTATTCGCGAAAGTTCCCCGGGAATGGAAGTCGGCAAAGAATATGAGATGCTGAGCAATATTGTATGTATATAGATAGTCTTAAAATCACCTTTTTAATACAAGTGTTAAGCTGTTTAATCGCGTTTTTTATTACATGCACTTTAGATCGTCGTGTATAACTTTATTCCGATGACTGTCATAGTTAAGTTACTCCCCTTTACGTGTACGGCGTGCCGTAAACACCACAAAATATCGATGGTTTACTAAAACATTTAAGTCTAAATTTTAAATATTTCCCATTGTCCGATTTTGTCCGATTTTTTGTATGTTGTTAATCACGCTTATGTTTATTAAATTCCGTCGAGTTTGTTTCTGTTGCAATTACTTTGAGGTGATTTGCTAGATTGACTAGACTAGTGTGTGCTATGTTCACTCACTGTTCACTGTCTTGTGTTCGTTGTTCATACTCACTGTTTGCGCTGTGTTCATTCACCATGTCCTCACCATTCAAGTGGGAAAGTAGAACATTTCAAGGACTGTATGTGTTTCTAAAACATTTCTTGATGTTGGGGCCCCCCAATTTATGAAATTTCTAAGGCATTTCTTGTAGTTTAATATTATTTTTGTTGACAAACAAATATTTTAGAGGTAGGAAGACTGACAACAGTCATTTTTGATGTTTAACAGTCAACACTTTGCTCACTAATCATTGGTTTGGCGATTCACTCGGGTGGTTTAATTTGAACCTTTTTGAGGGGGGAAGTATTGAATGTAAATTAGTATTATTGAATGAACAGGCAGCAGGCAATTTCAGCCATTATCAGAGCCTTGGACCCCCTTACCAATATTCTACTGCAGATTGTCATCAGGGTTATTTTAAAAAGAATTTACAAAATTATTATTTCTTAGAAATCGTGGAATGAACATATATATTCTTTCTTTTTGTGGTTTTATGTTTCAATTTTCCATTCAACTCGCTGCTGGTTAATTGCAAAAATATACTCTGAATGTATGGTCAGTGCATGTATTTAGTTATTTTGATTTCTTTTAAATAAAAAAATTCAACATTCAAATGAGAGATATTCATCTACTGTGTAATTTACAATATCAGAGTGAAAGAAATTAAGCAAGCTAGCTTATTCAGTCACACAACAAATTTCCTGGGAATTCCGCTGAGTATGTCAATTGTACCATCATATCTTAATATATATCCCCAATGGGAGTGATGCATTTAGAATGAATGTGTTCGTCCTCTTACATCAGAATGTGCAGGTGATCATCAAATTGTGCGACCTAATATTGACACAAATTGTCACTCAGGGAACACTGTCTGCTCGCTGGAGCAGCACTATCTGTTGTATGCATGAGTTCTGAGACTATATATCAAATGAGCTTGTCTGGACGACCATTGCATAATGTATATAGAAGAGAGAGAAAAACCCAATGAATGCTTTATTTTTCAACTAAATATATATATACACATATATTTCTGGTTTTTTTTATGTAATTGTTGATTTTCTGAATGTCAAGGTTTCTTCTTATAAGAATTTTAGAATTATGAAGTTCGGATTGATTGATTGAATATTGTTTAATGCCCCTCTTGAGAATATTTCACTCATATGGAGACGTCACCATTGTCGGTGAAGGGTTGCAAAATAAGGCCTATGCTTGGCGTTTATGGCCATTGAGCAAAGCGGGATCTTTATCGTGCCACACCTGCTGTGACACGGGACCTAGGTTTTTGCAGTCTCATCCAAAGGACTGCCCCATTTAGTTGCCTCTTACAACAAGCAAGGGAGTACTGAGGACCTATTCTAACCCGAATCCCCATGGGTCAAAGTTCAGGTGAATATGAAGCATAGAAGTTTAGGTTGAATATGAAGCATAGTGATTGGATGATGTGATTTTTGAATGCCAATCACTTTTTCTAGCATTCACCTAAAATCATGTTCACATCAGATTTGATTCAGAACTGTCTGTACATATGACTAACATGGTGCTTTGAGACAAATATTTTTGATAAATATGTTAATTTCTCACTCCCTTATTGAGCCATGCAGTGCATGATGCTTGTTTACTTGTTGTTTATCATAAACTCTCCTCAGCCATTTATGGATTTGGGGATAGGGTCAATATAGATGCCTACAGAATCACACTATCTATTAAGAGACTATATTTAAAGCTTGAAGAGCCTAAACAATTAATGACTAAAATCACTAAATCACAGCACTTTCATTAATTTCCTGTCAAATATAGAGGGAAGGAACAACAGAAATTGTGCACTATTGTAAGAGAGCAATCTTCCGTCTTTAAAATGAATCTAAACACTGCTTCCTCATTTTTTAGTAGTACCTCATGTTAGGAAACCAGAGAAAACCCGGTGTTCTTAGTGCTCTTGTCTATAAAGTAGGGATTAGATATAAGTCATTGTCATGATGAATGTACACACACACTTACACTGAAGGATAATGCATTTCCTATTTGTAACTGTGGCATAAGGATTTCTGTTCACACATGAGTGATTATGACAGAGATGATAGTATTTTTACACTTGATTGAGAGAAAGATTATAAACAGACCGGAAAAAAGAATGCATTCCATTTTTCAAAGGACAGTTGGGGTGATTTAACATTTAAACATTTTAAAGTCTGTCTGATGACAACTGAATGGTGTCCATCAAATTAAGTTTCTAATGGACTGGTTGTGAAGACCGTTCAGATATGGATCATCATACTTCCAAGTCTTCCTGAGAAAGTTCTTGTGAAAAAATGTTAATGGATGACCAAAGGATTGCTATACTATAGTTCAAAGTTCAAATTATCCATCTGTTTAGAGACCATGGCCACCTTCTCTTTACATGATATCGAGGTCTCTGTCAGGTAGGTGTTAATTATTATTTACAAAGCTTGAATGAGGTCACACAGTGTATAAGCCCCATACTAAAACATTTATCAAACCATCTGGATATCAGTTTAAATGACAGAAGGCAATTAAGGTAGTTTATGAACAGTGCATTAATTGTGATGGGTGGATGAGAGAACACCTACATGTAGTGATCCTTGGATTACCACCCAGTCGTGGTCATAACTGACCATCAATCTCTAACTTGACTATGCTTTCATTGTGAGACAATATGTTGAAAAGTTTTCAGTATACCTTTCATAATTTGTATGAAGATAATTCATGAAGAAAGAAAGATATATGTGGATTTTGTGGTCTCAAGGTCAAAGGTCAAGGTCACTGCAGGCCTTCAATCCATTGGTTTGATACACTTTCACTGTAACACAAAATGAAAAGTTTGCAACATAAGTACAGTTTTCATATTCTACAGAAAGGTAGTTTTTATTAAGGAGGAATACTACACCAGAGAAATTTGATATGGATGAAAAGTGGAAGATATGTACAACAATATTTTGAAATTGAAAACTTTCAAATTGACTTTATTTAGTCAAAAAAATGAGTTTTAGTGGAAAGTAATCAGAACAAAAATTAAAACCCTTGCTGGACTCAAACCAGCAATCTAAAGTACAGCAGTTGACATAATAACCCACTGAGCTACTCAGCAATAGTCAATAAATCTAAAAGAAATAGACAAATATTGCTGATTATTATATTTTCATTTAAGAAATTAATTTATTATTCTTTTATTGGATGGAGGTACACTGTATGCCATGAGGAGAAAAAAACCAAGCAAACTGCATCATTGCACATAGTGCATGATACAAATTAAGTTTTCCATCTTTTTTTCCATAGTACCGTATATACTCGCCTATAAGTCAGTTCGCCTATAAGTTGGTTGTATATTTTGTAGGCTATTTTGGAGGGATTTGTCATTGACCTGCTTATAAGTTGGTATATCTTTTTCAAGAATCTGTTGACAATTTCTAACATTTTCACCTCTGTTTCAAATAATATTTTGTGAAACACGCTAATATTTATTCATTTTCTCAACAAATAATTTTTTAATAATATACGCTTAAGATGAATAAAATAATTAAAATATGTAAACACTTGTACTTTATGCATATAGTCTTAGAATTCATGAATGATATGATATATCCAGTCAACGTTAATCATGATAATTGTCGGAGTACGAAGTTTAAAAAAAAAAAACTCTACATTACGCTGTCCAGAAAAAAAGCTAATCTTAGCTGCTTACCTATAAGTCGGATATAGAGTTTTAGATCAATTTTTAACTCCCAAAAATCCGACTTATAGGCGAGTATATACGATATACCTTCATCCAACAAAAAAATAATAAATTCATTCCTTATCATTTAAATACATGTATTTCAAAACATTGAGTTTAAATGATATAACATGACTTTTTAAAATTTCATACAACAAATTGATAAAGAACATGAAGTCAAAATCAGGTTTTCTTTGATGCAGAAATGAAACAAATTTTTCAGCCAATCAAAATCGCCGTAATTTCCTCAAACCCATGATCTATAGATCAGCAGTAGACACACTAACCTAATGAGCTATATACAGCTAGGCAATTAGATATTATTCATATTTTCATTCATGTTCCAAGAGGAAGTCAGTCATTACTGTGATGATGTGTTATTCATCCTTAATGAATTTTTTGTCATTAACACTGCAGTACATGTAATGTGAATATGATTTAAGGATCTCTTGGTCCTTCCTGGTTGAATCAGTTTTCCAGTTACATCATAGAATTCATACTTTTGTAGAATTTTTACACATAATTCTTTAATTTAGCATTGTTGGGCAAAACTTTTATTTAAATATGTACATATACATCCATTAAGTTAAAAGAGCTCTGCATGTACTCAAAAGATCAAACCCCTGATAGTGTGGCATGAAAATTGCTTATCTATTAATTGTTATTCTTTTGAAAAGTTGTAACCTTGTTACCAAGAGCCTTAATCGAAGGACTATAGAGTTATCACACAATTTTGTCAAGTAGAGAGAAAGACAAAATAATACATCATATTTTCACCATTTTGTAAAATTACAATATTACTATGGGAGGGGGGGGGGCTTTTTTTTTCATGTTTAGAAACTTAAATAATCCAGTTACACAAGAATGCTTTGCACCAAGTTTGGATGAAATTGGTGTTGTTTGATTTTCATAATGTTGCAAATGGTAAAAGTTTACAAATGGACAAACAAACCTTTAAATGAGAGTGTCTCATTTAGACTGTAGCTAGGGCACAAGTGAGCAAATGAATGCAACAATAATTTGTTGTGTATAGCACAGTCAGCAATCACTCTCATCGACCAGACAAAAAGAGAAATAACAAACGATCCTTTGGGAATTTTTTAACATATTTGTTGGTCAATTCAAAAAGTATCTGACCATGATCAATTTGAAATAAAACCTTTGTAAACTCATTGATATCAGATTTGATTGGAACACAAGGTGTGACATTTTGACAGATGTGTGGTTTTTCAAAAATAACACTGTATCCTTTTATTGGTACATCCTATGAGAAGCAAAAGTTAGGATCCAGTATGATGCGGAAATGCAATGCAAATTTAAATGTGGGTGCGTATACACACTCAGAGTCAAACAGACATTAAGTGACTGATTCAAATGGTGTATATATACACCCAATAATCCAACACTAATGTCCCATTTAAAAATATATATCGATCTTGTTCATTTAAATCATGATAAATCAATGCATCAATCTGTAAAAGAATCCCGTTTTAAGTTTGGGGTAAAACAATTGTTTGTATCTGTTCTTTGTTTGGTAGTCCAGATGGTAACTCTGAACACACATAATGTAATGGGTATGTGCTGAATGAATATTCTATGAAGGAAAATGTTACATCTGCACTGCTTCTGGTATTTAGATGGCTGTTAATATTTTAAATTGAAGTAAGTATTTCCTTTCATTTCAGGAAATGTCATATTGAATCAGATCAAGACGACTTCATAGGAAACAACTTTGAAGATCCTAAAGAACCCAAATCAGCCCTATCAAATGGTATTAATGGAGACCTTCTGATAGAAGAAAAAGACAAGGAAAATTTAAATGCGCCCAAGTCTACAGACATTGTGTGTGTTCAAACAAAACCTAAGCATCCATTGTTACGGAAGAGTTCGAACATTACAAATGATTCTGGGCATAGCTCAGTGAGCGACAACGAAGACAATGTTTTCAGGGACTTAGATGACGACAGCAGCAGACGACACAGCTTGACAGTGGTGGATGCCACTGGACACCTCAATGTGCCTACTACCTTGGACTGTCTCAAACACACATCCCAGTCAACAGTTAGTTCAGACCTTCATCCCGCTTATCTCCCTTACCAAAGAAATGTGCCCAGAATAGCTTACAGTTTATCTGAAGAAGCTCTAGGTGTTCACAGACTTAGTAGTGGGCGATCCCCTCAAGGATCACCACGGTTACGCAGGCAGCCTACAATGGAGACCAATAGTTTTTCTGTTGTGGATGGAGCAGATGGATATGTGCAGTTGAATCAGTATAAACTTAAAAACGAAATTGGCAAGGTATTATCATTTTTGTACTAATTTGTGAATGTATTCAATTAAGAAATATATTTAAATTTTGAAAATACATGAGGGCATGAATTGTGATGTTTTACACCAGCCATACTTCTTGAATCGCATTCACGCTTCATGGAAAGTAAGCATTGCAGTCCATACCTTCATGTAATTTAAAATGGAAATGGCTATCATCACAATTGGTATAGATATTGAAAAGGCAAAAACAGTGGAAATGTTAGTGTAGAGTGTTAATGTGTTTAACTTTAAATGGCAACATTAACAGGCAAACTTTATTGAAGCTCTGAGCTCTCAACAGTTTGAATTGGGCTTAAATGAATGTTTGGCGGCATTTCACAGTGATACTCATAAATACTTGCATTTCCAATGTTTTTGCCTTTTCAATATCTATATACCAATTGTGGAAGGGGAAAATATTTCTGGAATTTTTTTGTATTAAAATTTTGAGGCGATGATTTAAAAACACATGAAACCTGAATCTTGCACAGAAAAAGTTGTGCTGAATCTAAGGCTTTTGTAATAGATGTGGTTCTCTCTATGGCCTATTCCAATTTTTTTTTCCAGAGAGCTACAGTTCTACCGAAAATCGAAATACTGGTAGCTAAAATAGCGTAGAAGTGTCATGAAAAATCACATATTTATTAGTATATTCCAGAATTTTAAAAAAAATAGTGGTAGTTAATGAGCCTCTTCACATATCACTAGAAGTTGGATTTTAGGTATAAATAACTGCCTCCCTATTTAATCAAACAAAGGACTAGGTGCTTTAACATCTATTTCTAGACCTTGATTTTAAACAATCTTTGATTTTTCTAAAATTCTGTAATTTCCAATTTGAAACTTCCATCAGAATGTATCCATGTCTTAGTGATGTCATGAATTTGGTGAATTTTTTACATCTTCTAGGAAGATTTTAAAATGTTAACTTTTCAGACAATGGAAATCATGGATCGCATGTGTCAACCAAAACTATTTCCGTGTGCAATATTAAGATATGATAATCAACCTATCTTGATTTTTGATAATTAACATATCTTAATTTCTGACAATTAACATATCTTAATTTCATCTTAGTTCACACATATGCCACCTATACTTACTGAAAACAAACATGCTCTCATAAGAATGGCATTTTTGGCCAGTCAAATGAAAATGGCAGGAATCCCATGTATATATTAGTCCATGCATGTGATTTTGTATATATATTTCATCAACTTATATTAATGAATCCCATGTATATATTAGTCCATGCATGTGATTTTGTATATATATTTCATCAACTTATATTAATGACAAGGCATATACATTGAATTTGTTGTCAAAATTAAGACCAAATTAAACTGAAATCAAGTGGAGTTGTCTATTGGATAGTACAGGGCATTCTGAAACACACTGAATAGTTTAGAAATGCAGAATACCTTATAAAATTGTAAAAATTGTAGTATATAAATGAAAATATTCAATAAAATTTACAGTAGATGAATAAAACAACAATGATATCAACATTGAATATTTAATATCCCCATATTGGGTTTGGGGTGAAGCATCAGAATATGCCGCTCATTTTCCTCTGTAGGTGCTAGACAAGAGTTTAGCATTCTGGGCTGCTCATTTTCCTCTGTAGGTGCTAGACAAGAGTTTAGCATTCTGTGCTGCTCATTTTCCTCTGTAGGTGCTAGACAAGAGTTTAGCATTCTGTGCTGCTCATTTTCCTCTGTAGGTGTTAGACAAGAGTTTAGCATTCTGGGCTGCTCATTTTCCTCTGTAGGTGCTAGACAAGAGTTTAGCATTCTGGGCTGCTCATTTTCCTCTATAGGTGCTAGACAAGAGTTTAGCATTCTGGGCTGCTCATTTTCCTCTGTAGGTGCTAGACAAGAGTTTAGCATTCTGGGCTGCTCATTTTCCTCTGTAGGTGCTAGACAAGAGTTTAGCATTCTGGGCTGCTCATTTTCCTCTGTAGGTATATACTAGACAGGAGTTTAGCATTCTGTGCTGCTCATTTTCCTCTGTAGATGCTAGACAAGAGTTTAGCATTCTGGGCTGCTCATTTTCCTCTGCAGGTGCTAGACGAGAGTTTAGCATTCTGGGCTGCTCATTTTCCTCTGTAGGTATATACTAGACGAGAGTTTAGCATTCTGGGCTGCTCATTTTCCTCTGTAGGTACTAGACGAGAGTTTAGCATTCTGGGCTGCTCATTTTCCTCTGTAGGTACTAGACAAGAGTTTAGCATTCTGGGCTGCTCATTTTCCTCTGTAGGTACTAGACAAGAGTTTAGCATTCTGGGCTGCTCATTTTCCTCTGCAGGTACTAGACAAGAGTTTATTGTTCATCTTCATATCACAGAGTAATGGAATCTTCAGGATTATCAGAGCATACAATGGCTTAATCATTTCTATTAGAGCTTTGTATAGTACATCATATCAACAAATTCTGAATCAGTATAAAGTGGTACAAAGTGAATATCAGATTGGTATTTAACACTGGATAGAAAAATAACTGGCCTTGAAATGGACAGCGTGGCATCGTCTTTTCTTTAATGATTACACATATCTGTTTAAAATTGATCATCCAAAGAATAAATCAAATTTGATCATGCATGAACCTAATTCTGGATTGTTCAGGAACAGTATCTATTTGTTCAGATTAGACATTGTTCATGTGCATGCAGATAGACCTGTACAGTATTATTTAGAAATCTCTTTTTGAGGAAAACGAAATCGTACGAAAGTTTTTACTAATTGGATAGTTTGTAAGATATGATGATACCTGATGTGCAATTATCCCAAAAAAGTTTCCATAGATGGAAAACTAGATTGGTGCATGCGAAAACCATACAGAAACTCTTATATTACGTATCACCATAGAAAATGATTAATAATGAGATTTTAAAAAATGATCATGTTCATTAATTAAGATATTACCCTATAGATTTACAATGCAAAATATGTTTTTAGCATAATCATAATAAAAAGCAAGACACAATCAAATTATTTCAAAAATAAAGTTTATCAGAAAAAAGTACATAAAACAATTGTCAATGAAAATATATAAAGGAAAATACAAGCCACCATGCAGATTTTCTCCAGTTTAAGCCAGGGGAGATAACTCCTTTAAAAAATGATCTACAGTGGCCGCCTGCTTAAGGTCACACTCGACATTCTGGCATTTTTTTCTAAACTGTTTTTTCTTCTCCTTGATATGAAGAGTTCTTGCATGCAGATTTCCTAAATTAAATTTTACGTTGTAGTATTACTGTACTTAGTCTATTCAGTCACCTAGTAATGCACGGGCTCCAGGTTCTAACTTAGTAATGCCAATATATACAATATTTCGTAATACTTTTGCTTGTAACAATATGTCTATTTGACTTACTTGACTTAGTTCCTTCTCTCCTCCTGGAGAATAGGGCCTCTAACATGCATTTTCCAGTTTTTTCCTGTCTTGTGCAGCTCTTGCTGCTTTACTATTATATATTAAATGCTGTCTGATGTGTTTCATACCGATTGTTAGACTGTTCTTGGCACACTGATTTTGACTATGGATTACTCCATTGACCTAATCAAGACATAGGGTTTAAGGCGGGTGTGACAGGTCAACAGGGGATGCTTACTCCTCCTACGCACCTGATCCAACCTCTGGTTTATCCAGGGGGGTCAGTGTTTACCCAACTCTTTGTATAGGAGTTATGAGATTATTTACTGTTTGTTATCTTTGACCTTCTATTTACTCTGAAAAAGACCAGGATTCATGCAGTTGCACAAAGGTTAGCTAACTTCAACTAACAGTTAACTTCCCATTAACTCTTACTTTTATATAGCGTTAACTAGACGTTAACTGTCAGTTAAACTTAAATCATCTTCGTGCAGCTGGGTTCTGGCAATATACCCAAGTTTTCTTTGTAGAAGCAATATAAGAAGCAAGTAAAATATAACCGAAATGTCAGGAAAAAATTATACATTATTGAGAAATATCATATATGTCCTTAAAGCGAAAGAGGTTTTATCTTTTAAAATCAATAAAAAAAAATCATCTTCTTCAGAACAGCAAGATCCTTTTAGTCATATTGAAATAGAGGCATCCCCATGTTATAGTTTCAGTTAAGTCACAGTCCCATGGTGCTAGGTTGGGGTCTTGTATGGGGTCAGAATTTGTGTCATTGGATTATCTTTTAAAAATCCTCTGAAGAACAGCAGGATCAAAAGTAACTCATGTGGCCCATGTCCCTTTTGTCAGTTTTGTCGTTACAGAGTTAGGTACTTAGATTTGATATGGCGTGTGAAAAAAATTAAGGGTAGATGTATCGTCGACTGACCAGTTTCAGTGACCTTAGTGATAAACCAGATAATTCCTTTACTTTCATCCAAAAATTCTAACTATATTGGTACGTTAATTTAATACATTTTCGTAACAAAAAACGTCATTTTGTGGTCCTAAAACGGTGACTTTACCTATTTCGGTGACCATTGTTAATATAGGTTTGCCAAAAGTTTGTAACTGTTAAAACGTATATACAGGAGGAATGTGCAACTAAACATCAGTGAATAAAATAACATAGTGTAGAATTCTAGACTTTTGGTATACTTTATATTAATTTGAAGGTTTGCTTGAAAAAGTAATAAGTAAATGGGAAGCTATTTTTGGGGTGCTCATGTTAATTTTTTGCATACTCTCCTTCTAGTTGTTCATTTTCGGGGGGAAATTGAAGACGTACTCTATATATGTTTGCAAACACTACGGCAAAATCGATGACACAATCTACACCCGGAAACGACAACACACACACGTAACCAAAAGGTCACTGATTCTGGTATAAGTCATCGAAATAGGGCAGTCGACAGATTCAACTTCACGACCAGATACAAGTAGTTCAGTGGTAGAGCATCTGATGGATGTATTTATTGCTCGGTCCTTTCTGACTTGTCAGTATTTTATTTCAAAAGCTTATAGGAAGATTATGTACCATTATGTATATTTCTCAATTTGATCAACATATTTTGGCTCTTAAAAATGAAATATTTCAAGGAAAATTTAATTAGACAAACATATCCTGTTTATTTTTACATATATATGTATTATATAATATATGTACACGTATGTTTTACTAACAAGATCAGACGCATGATCCCATGACGGAAATTAAGCTGAAATTGAAAACTCGCTAGTCAAAAGGCCATTACTCTTCATTTTCATGCACATTGCTCTTTCACTTTGATGAAAGTTCCCTTATCTGTGCTAAATATTGATTTACATTACTTATAAAGAGTGAGTTTTTTCATAAACAAAAAGCTTAAGCTTGTGACAAAATTATCCTGGGACGTAGATTACATTAATCACAGTAAACAAACTTCATTGTGGGTGTCCCCTAGCTTCAGTAATAGAATATCAAGATGAGACCCATAAATTCAATATTTCCCTTGCATGCAATTTGAGCATGTAGCCTGTTGTTTGTGGATTGCTATAAAAATCGTTAATATATTGGTGATGGCCAACTGTCTTTAGTGTACCTTAATTGTTTTTTGTGACTTTGACTGGAAAATCATGGAAGGAAAACCAGCAATCACTAGGTGCACTCTACTAATACTGCCATCATGCACGTGTCAGATGAATAACCACAAATATCTAAAATTTCAAAAAATAACGGAACTGTGACAGTGAGCACGGAGGAGGAAAATATACAGCTATATGACGCATTAGAGCTATATACAGCTATATGACGCATTAGAGCTATATACAGCTATATGACGCATTAGAGCTATATACAGCTATATGACGCATTAGAGCTGGAATTTCAAAAATAAATGAAAAATATTAGATTTCTTTTAGGACCCACTCAGATAGCCTTTAAAACTTCAATAAAATGTTTCCCACAATTGATCATCACTTCAAGTTACAAGACTGAGCTGCTTATTAGCTGTACAAGTTAATGTTTCCTCTCTCTCTCTCTCTCTCTCTCTCTCTCTCTATATATATATATATATATATATATATATCATTGATCTTTGGATCCAGACCATGAGTCTCGAACCATGTATATCCCATCTGACTTATATCAAAAGGAGTAATTGAATTTGTTTTTCTGTCTCTGACATTTATAAAGTTTCTGTTCTCATTTCTCAGACTTTAATTCAAAACCGTTTAACATTTTGGATGAAGACTTTTTCCATCCAACATCATATATAATTGTTTTGTAACCGGGAGGTCGTGAGTTCGAGCCCTGCCATCGCCGCATCAAACCCAAGACGTTAACATTGGTATAGTAATTGCTCCTCAGAATCGCCAAATGCTCAGCATTTAGAAGTGAGAATCATGGGTCTTTCAGATATGACCTTAAAAATGGAGGTTCCATGTCACAGCAAGCATTGACACGGTACGCTAAAGAACCCTCACTGCTATGGCCCTGAGCGCTAAGCATAGGTCTAGATTTGTGTTACTTTACCTACAGCTGGTGACGTCTCAGTACGAGTGAAAAATTCTCGATGGGACGTAAAACAAACAAACAATCAATCATATATTGTGTCAGTAAGAGTAGATGAAGACTTTTCAAACAAACCTATAAGCATTAAAACTTTTTGAGTAGACTAAATGAAATGTAATGTTAAATTTTTGTTGAAAAATCAGTTTATTAGTAAATTGCCATATTTTGAGGTAGCACCTAGTATACATTGATTAATACGGAATATCAGAACCATTATTTCGTCTCCGAATTGGTGTACCGGTTTTAATATCTAGTATGTCCAATGAGATCACATTTTTTGTGTTAACTTGGGCAACTTTTAAGTAATAATAATAATAATAAAGCCTTTATTTATCCAGGATTACATATTTGGCGATAACGCTAGTTTTCAATATGGTCCTGCATATAACATACATACAGATATTAGTAAAATAAACACAGATTAAAAGAAGTAGAATACATATAAACTTAAGAAATAATTATGAATGTAAGATAAATAGGAACAAAATGAAGATTAGAAAGTATGGTGATAATCTCTAAGATAATTTCTCTTAAAAATAGTAAAAATCTTAGTTAGCAAGAAAAGCAGCTAGTTCTGCCCATACCCCTAAGGGAGGGGGTGTATCCTTCAGTATATGCATGAGTTCAATACATAGATTCAACCTTGCATCTCCACTACCATTCACCACTACTGTATCAAGTGTTGTACTAATAACAAATATTGTATGTGATAATTTAACGAAACGGGAGGGAGGGCTACAAGTTGCTGGCATGTACGTGTCTGGAGATTGATGCATAAATTGTGATTATTTATATCATTTCATAGCTGTTTGGTTGTTTTAATGACTCGAGAAAATCTCATTAAGTAAATATCCACATACGTACATATACGGTAAGGAAATTATAAACTATTTCTTTTGTTTTATCTCCACTACCAAACATCAGATGTTTAATCCAATAACTCATGTTTTGGTACTAGGGCATTCATTTGCAACATTCTGAAAAATTATCTTCGAACCAGGCAGATATTTTTGTACCAGATATCATCTTTAGCCATCAATAATTTGTATACAAGAGTTGCCCAAGTGACGCATGATTTTCCGTAACTTCTTTTTCTGAAGAGTTCTAAAATTTTCAAGTTCTGATATCCTGTATTGATAAATGATGGAAATATGCTTAATTTTTCCATACATTAAGAAAATGTTCATAAATACATAAAATTTGATAAAGGGTATGTCCCATGCATGGTATTAATTGTATGGTGTCGGTCTATGAACTTTTTGATCATCTATTGTGTACATAAAGGTAAAACGGTACCAACTGATTTTTCTAGATTTCAGAGCTTCTAGTTTGTTTTAATTTTCTTTTGACAGCAACAAGTTTAGACTGTCTTGTTCTATAATGTCAGTATTTTCTTTTTGCAGGGTTCCTATGGCATTGTAAAACTAGCCTACAATGAACAAGATGATGTTCATTATGTAAGTTGTATTTTGCAAGTCATGTAGTTAAAATATAAGATAATAATAGTTGCTCTTAACCTTCTAGAATAATTTTGTGATAATCTCTTTGGACAGCCATGATTTACATAAGTATTTATTTCCTCTTGGCCAATGTCCTCTTCATTATCAGGATATTAGTATAATTAAGAGATCAGTGTTTGTTTGTATTAGCTCATTAGAATTCCTTTTTCATAATCTTCTGCTCAAGAAATCTGCTTGTGGCCAATTTTCTCACTCGAGCCTTCCCCTGAATTATTGATGCCTCATTTCGGTTCTCCACTTGCATAATTGACGAAAGAATTTTTGCCTTCTAAGGGAGAACTAGAGTAATCAATTGCTCCATGGAGGGCTTTATAAAATTTGGTTATGTAACCAAGAATAATTTGAATTCTATGTACTTTGGACATATAAAGTAAGTTTAGTTTTTGAGGTAAAACCTCTTCATAAGGTAAAGAACAGTAAAGATTGGTTTTAAAATTAATAATCTTTAGATGAAAATGCTATTTATTTTAACAATACTTCTAAAACCCTTCGGACAGGCTTCAGAGTATTAGTTGCATTGTTTAGGTTTGTTACCATGGAGATAACAATTAAACACCATTCACTTTGACAAATAAAGATCATTTCTATGATTTCCTCACTATAATGTCTGTGATTCTTATAATTCTGAATGAGGTGTTCCTCTCTTTTGTATGATGGTGTGAATAAAGTTAAAACTGCTAGCTAGCTGTCTTATCTTACATTTATTCTCTTTTTGTCAGGCAATGAAAATACTTTCCAAGAGCCGATTAAAGAAAAAAGCAGGATTTTTTAGTAAGCATGAATTTCTATATCAGGAAGTGATCATCTGCACCAAGGTTTATTGTGACCTTGTTATGTATGTCATGCATTTTTTTGTCAGTCTATTGCTCAGTTTGTCTACATTTTGAAAGCAAGTGCATGTTTTGTTAGAATTGAGTCTTATTGATTAAGAAATCTCTGTTTTAACGACAGGAAGACCTCCCCCATCCCGTGATGGCAAGGCAATAGCTCGCCCCCTGGCCCCAATGGATCGTGTTTACAGAGAAATTGCAATTCTGAAGAAATTAGACCATCCAAATGTGGTCCGTTTAGTGGAGGTTTTGGATGACCCAAATGAAGACAATTTATACATGGGTAAGTAAAATTCATGTGCCTCTCTGAATTTGATATATATATGTAGCTTTCAACCACAGACATAATTTTAAAAAACTTAACAATCTTGATTGACTATCCAATTCTGCCTTATCTTGAACATGAAAATGCAATGTCATGTACTTTATTGAAATTATTGAAATGAAAGTGCATGCCTACCTGGCAGAAGCTGTCAAACAAAGCCTGGATAATTTCAATAATTTTAAAAGTACTGGAATAAAATTCTCTGCATCTAATGTAGCATCTTTAATGAGTATTATTTTTTGCTTTCCCATCAAATTCAAAAGTTGAATAGAATTTTTTTTGGATAACATCTTTAATAGTGTTCTTGTACACATGTCATTGTGAATATACACAATGAATGGTTTTACTGTATGATAATTAAAACAGACTCATACACAGCCTTGAAGTCCTGCCTCAGGACTGACAAAATATCTGTTGCCTTATTTCACACCTAGTTGATAACTGTATTTTATTACACGATGTTAGGTCTGTCTAAGAAATGTTGGGTTTTTTTGGAGGAGGGTGGGGATTTCACAAATATTAATGGAATTTCATTTACAGAAGATTTTTGGAATTTGTATTGTATTTATTTGGTAAATGCAATTATAAGTCTGCTTTGCATATATATAGAAGTATATCTCTAAACTATTGGTAAGGTTATGAATTCCTGTAGACTAACGTGTAAATTACAATTTCACTTGCTTGTTCGGTGTTGAATGTTAAAGAATTGCTGTACCCAGGGTAACTATAGTATTTATCCCATTTTAGTTTTGTTCCTTTTGCAGTGGGCAATTTAAGACTTGGTGAAACTGTTATGTCTCTTTTAACATAGCTCTATGTCTGGCTGAATTTAAAATGGGACAAAAGCATTTGCAAATGAAGAAGTGCAAAAACACAAGGTGATAATAACCTTGCATACAGTAATTATATTATTATACCTCAGTATGATAATTTTATGCAACACGTAATCTGATTGGTCTAGAAGGTCACATGCCAGGGATGACAAAACTTCATATCTCCCTCTCAAACATCATATCTCCCTATCATATTTACCCCTTGGGCAGCCTCGTGCATTTTCCATAAATTTAACGTCAAGGTATACAAAGTGTATTGTGACGTCACAATAAGTCTGAGTCATTCTACTTTCATAGTTCGTAAGGCACAAAATATGCGGGTTTCTGATACACAGTTGAATGCATGGTTTTGGATGATACAAAAACAAGCAAGTAAATCAGCATTTGAAGAGAATGCAAATACAAAAACTGGTTATCATATCACTGTATTTCATTGTTTGTACCTTCTACCGTAATACGTTGACGGCGCGGTGTTACCGTTAGGACGATCTCAGCAACATGCAATGTATATAGATGAGCAGACTCCAATTTCAAATGCACTTTTGAGTCTTGCATTGTTTCGGTATAATAAGCAATTTATTGCATGAATGTTTGAGAGATATGAATATTTATTCACCCAAGAAAAATCATATTCCCCTCGGGCATTGCCCTCGGGGAATATGATTTTTCTTGGGTGAATAAATATTCATATCTCCCTCACTATCATGCAATAAATGTATAATGTCACCTTGTGTGTGGGAGATATAGTAACTCTACTCTGCGTATGTGGTTAAGTTGTTAAAATTTGCATACTTGTAGACATCCCCCTCCCCTTTTAAAACTAGATATGATGAATGTAAAAACTAATCTATTAAGAAGTAAAAACATACTATTATAAATAACGCTCTGTATACCATTTCTACTGTTTATTCACAAGTGAAAGCGTACATTAAAACTATTAGATGGTCATTGAAATTTAATATTATGTGGGTTTCTATCACAGTCTCTTGTCTTCTTTCTTTTTCCACTAAAGTGTAATCGATATCAGATGACAGAAACTTACAGGATATTTTATCTCCCTAACTATTTGAATTTAGATTTTTATCTGACATCAATCTTTTGATCTCGCCCCTAAAGTACTTGTGGCAGGATTTAAGATGAAAGTGTAGAACTGGGGTCATCAAACATTGCATACTTATTCCCTTTGGTGACTTGTCAAATTCTGTTTGATTTTTAAGTTCAGGGGGACATACCCGGTAGGTCAAGGTCACTGGATGGAGGTACATGTATTGATATCTTTGAGGATATATTTTGAAATTCTTGTGAATCTCCTGTATGATGTGTTAATTCTGTGGTGGATTAGTTGTTAATTCTGTGGTGGATTAGTTCGACTGACTAATTATATTGTTGCAGGAAGTTGCTCCACTTGTCTCTGGCTGCTCTCTTGTATTCTCTAAATGGTGTCATAGGTTCTAGACAGGTTCTAATCTCCAACAATCTTCCAATCAACAACAAAAATTATCATGTCTGCTCTTATTCCCACATAGGATATTGTTTCTAGCACTGACAAGGGTGATTGCTCTGAATGTAAGCAGATGGAGAGAAACAAATTAACAGCGTGTGACCGATATTCATTTTCATAAAAACCTATGATCTCTCCGTGGGGCTCAATCAAATATGATATTTTTCTCCTGTGTAAGATTGATTTTTCAATATTTCCCTGGGGGATTATGCTCAGGTGATTAGCTCCATTGCTCACACAAAAAAGAAACGTGAAAATGATGGAGTAAAGACCTTTATAGGATCACTTTCATCATTGGCTTGTTTTTTCTATGTATTATTCTGTATTGTTTGAAGTATTCAGTGACCTTGAAACCTTGTAACTCCACATTCCGTCAAAACATGGCAGTACTTGTGCACTGATCAGCATTGGCATACATAGAAATATCGGGATTACTTAATATAAGAATTTTCATTTGTAATTAAGAATGACTAGGATCTCTTAGTGGAATTCCATTTTCATGACAGAAAAGGAATGCTTTTTCTAAATAGAAATTCTTTTGGCATCAGATTTTACTTGATTAATTTGGTTATCAAATTGCTCAGCAGTATACGTGTACCTTACACGCTGGTTGTATGTCTTACAACTTCCAAACAAAAGGGGTGTTGATGTGAAAGGCAAAATCTTTCTTGGATATGCAGGAAGGCAAAAAGATTTCATAAGACATGTTTTTTTCCGTCTATTTGTCACAGTCTGCAATTTTAACTTTGGCCGTAACTTTTCAACTATACAAAACAGAGGAAACCTATACATGGTGAAATAAAGGGTCAAAGTTAAAGCTGTGTTACAGATGAAGTTGTAGGTTATTTCACAATATCAAAGTTCAAATTCACCACCATTAAGTAATACAAAATGGAGAGTTGGTCAAACACGGACCCCTGGACACACCAGAGGTGGGATCAGGTGCCTAGGAGGAGTAAGCATCCCCTGTTGACTGGTCACACCCGCTGCATAGTGTTTAACAAACACTCATCTTGTTACCTTCCAATATTTTTCATTGTATTTTACAATACATGTATTTAAAATGAATTCATTGTTGTATTGAAATATAAATCTGTTGTGTTTTTATATATTTCAGCCTTTGAACTTGTTGAAAAGGGGTAAGTCTACTTTTTTTAACCAATATGCCCTCTACTCATACATCACTTCATAGTAAGGTACATTGAGATCTACATCTGTCTGCCCCTCCATTCATCATTCTTTTCTTATTTCGTTTTGACTCGGCAATCACTTGCTTTATATCTGGAACCAAGCCTCCTAATTCTAATTTACACATATAACTTGTTTGCAGGCTGGTCTTTAATAAGCACTTTGTATGGTAGACATTATATGTAGTTGAGATTAACATTGGAAATTGCCATCCTGAGAAAACCATTGTCAGCCAAGGTACATGTCAGTTGCACATTTTCATATCTGTCACTCGTGAACTTCATGTGAAATAAATGTGTGTCTCTTAAAAGTACAGTAGATATACATGTATACATCTAAGACTTCTAGGTCATCTAAGTCACTCAAAAAATAGCATTAACATTTGAACAATTTGTTCAATTTCTTCTCCGATAGTCCTGGGCCATGTCTTACCAAAACTGTCATGAAGCATCAGTGGGGCTAGGGGGAGAAATTTGAGAATTATGTGTTTCCTGTACATTCCCGTGGTGGCTATATGGCAGTACCAAAACCTGAAAAATAATGCAATATTTAAATATCTTTTTTTACTCTGGAATATCTAGTGGACAAATTTTGTACATTGTCAGACAAGAAAGAAGGCCTTTACAAATTTGTGAAATTCATGGACCCTGAGTTTAGGATTTTTTTGCTGGTGTAGGACTCAATGGCTCATGCATAATTATATTGAAGTGGTTTTTTTTTCTTTTAAAATGTTCTTCAGTCTTGAATCTAGTACATCAAACAACCAAACTGATTAAATATTAATAATGAAGCCTCTACAAAAATTGTGAAATTAATGGTCCCAGGGTTGTGTGGTCCTTGTGCTGAGGTAGAGCCCTATGGCTTATGTAGTGAAAATACATTATTTCATGGTTTAAAAAAAAATATTTTTACCTCAACCAAACTTGGTTCATAACTGAAGTTGTGAAATTTATGGTCTCTGGGTCAATGGTTATAGTACCTGGGTGGGGTCTTATACATCTTTAGTGAAAATGCATTAATTGATTTATTTAAAAATCATCTTGATTCCTGAAACATGAAATAACCTAACAGAGTAGAAATTGTGGAATGTATGGGCCCTGCAAGGTCAGGGACTCGGGTTCGAGGATGTTTGGTTCTTTCAGTGAAAAATCTTCTTGTTGATTCCAGTTCTTAACCAAACAACTAAGCATAGTGGATTTTAGAAATAAGCAAGGTCCTGCCTCTATTAGATTTATGGAATGGATGCATGCATTGTATGATGAAAAGGCATTATAAAACTCCCTTAAAATATTTCTGAACATTTAGCTATTCAATGAGTATATTCAGGCCTCAAATGGTTCTATATGGATTATACATGTATATTGAAAATGAATTAAATTTTGGAAAAGTTTTTGAGCTAAAAAAATTATGCCATTTTGTTCTCTGAGAGTTTGAAATATGTCCTAGTTGCACCAGCAATATGCAACCCTTTTGATGCAGTCTTTTGACATGTGATACCCAGGTGACAATTAAGGTCAATGGACCACAATACCCAGGTGACAATTAAAGGTCAATGGACCACGATACCCAGGTGACAATTAAGGTCAATGGACCATGATATCCAGGTAACGATTAAAGGTCAATGGACCACGATACCCAGGTGACGATTAAAGGTCAATGGACCTCTCGTGTGTCACAGCTGCTTGATGGCAGGTGTATCTTACAGTACAAGACAATAGTACATCATTTTCATCATATTTTATCCACATTATCAAAACCAAAATCATGAT